>NW_019174291.1:2530419-2696164 GCF_002260705.1 Seriola dumerili | reverse complement strand
CCATGCTGACTCCAAAGAATTCCACGTGTTGTCACGGGTGATTCGCTTTGACAACCGATATACAAGACCAGGAGTCGTCAACAAGACAAACTGGCAGCGATCAGAGAAGTTTGGGACAAGTGGGTGGAGCGTCTGCCACTCACCGCCAACAGCCTTCCCCGAACGCCGGCCTCGCCGCATCGGTAACAAGAGATCCAGGAGCAAGAAGCAAGATCACTTGCTACAAGAAGGAGAGGTGATAAGAGGAAGAGAGGTGCAGTCTGTGTGCACCAAGAGATGTCAACAAGCATAAGAACATGCCATAAATGCAATGCATATATTTGCAAGAGACACCCAACAACCTGTGCCGTATTGTCCAAGCAATAAAAAACACCACTGGAAGTTTGAGTCAACACACTGAAGCCTGATTTTGTTATCGGTTGACTGTTTTTCTGTGTATCAGGCAACACATCTGATAGCCTGGTTAACATGTTATTGTTTTTGTTATGTTTATTGTTCTTGTTAGTTGTCCGTTAATGTATGAAGTTGATCTTGGAACATTGGTGAAAAATGTCAAGTGCCGTTTTGGGATAATTTCCTTGTACACAATTAAAATATTCATGTCACTTTTGCCGGGAACACAACAGGTGTTACTTTTTGTGACTGTATAATAAAATTGAAATGGTTGCAAAGCAAATACCTTGATAACTTTGACCCAAAGTACGCTGGAATAAACAGTATACCATGTGTCATCTGATTATTGTATTATACTTCAAAATCTCCAGAAATGATGTTTTCTAGAACTTTGCTTTTCAAAGTGTATAAGATCAGATCAATGAGGCACACAGGCCACTAAAAACATATAGAAGTTCAAAAACTTGTAATATTATCTAGAACTTAAGTTAATTAAAAAAATCTAACAAACAAGTGGTGATAATCGTATCAGTCTTTTATGGCGAGTCTTAGTGGAATGGTCATTTCTGAGCCGGGAACACAAAATTGTTTTAACACCGAAATGAACACAACATGAGGGTTAAACAGTCGCGCTTTGGCAAGTGTGAGTGATACTGTTAATCTTTCTTCAAATCTTAAATGTGGTACGGAGATACAGGTAAAGTAAAGGTAAAGATGAACTTCCCTTTGTGAATTGTATATAGAATTTCTATATTTATTGGTCAATTAACATTAAATTAATATTTAATAGTGCGATTCATTTCTTATTTCTCTGTAGAAACAGCAAGAACTGAAAGTTATGATGAGGTTTAGAACACTATTAAACTGCAGAAAGCCCAAATAAATCCACAAAGACTTCCAAAGTTTAATGAAAAAACTAATTAGTATTTCATCTATTTATTATCTTTATATTTTATTTATATCTTATCATGTGGTCCAAGCAAATAGCGAGATTACATGACCTGACTTCACAGAATATTGAGAGCACATGTGAGTTTTGTTTTGTTTTTTAAAGTATGATTGTTTTTGGGCTTTATGCTTTAATGGAGCAATGAGAGTACAGGGAAACGGGGGGAGCGAGAGAGGGAATGACAGTGCAGTGAAAGGCCGTGCCGATGCGGGATTCGAACGGGGCGCGGTACTGCACGAGACTGTTTAGCCTTAGAACATATGGGGTGCCTGCTTAAGACACTAACGAGCTAAACAACGAACGCCCCAAGTCTGAGTAGCCACTACGCTACACGACGCCCCCACATTGAGTTTTTATACAGATTTTATTGTTCTATTTGCATATACTTGAGTGTATTTGTGTATGTGTGTGTGTGTGTGTGTGTATATACTGCGAGATGGTAATTCTAGTTTCTCTCTTTCTTTTTTGTAATACTTAATTCTCTCTTTCATATCTCCCCCTCCTCACATTTGCTCCTTTTCTACCTACTTCTTATCTTCCTTTTTTCCCTGTGCACCATTGTCCTAGCCTTCCTTCTCCTCTGCTCTCAGGGTATGAGATAAACCCACAGACTGATAATCTGTAGCTAAATAGACAGCTGATCCCTTTAAAAGCCATGCTACGGAGAGGAGGAGAGTGTTTACATGGCCTCCAGCAAATGTGCTGCACTACTGGGAAATTAATTAGCCGTCCCTCAACTCTCAGATGCTTCAAAATCCCCCCCCCAAGTTCCCCCTTTCTCCACAGTTTAAGTTATCTCCCCTTTTTCTTTCAATTCTCCTTACCTGTTTGTCACTTTTTTTCCATCGTTGGAAATTTTCTTTTGCAAGTAATGATGTGGTGATTTTGGAAAAACAGAGAGGAAAGGGCAAATTTCAAAGCTGCAACAAAGTTTTAGGAACTGTTCAAGTGGCATTTTTTCATCATTAAGAAGAATAATGCGAGAATTGATGTGCATCTTCTGAAAAAAGAAACCACAGGCTTCACAGGCCGAGTTTCTGCAAGACATTCTGAAATATTTACCCACTTGCAACTTCAAAAATTGCAACGTTTCCAGTAGTTGGATTATTGGAATCTGAAAAAGTTACCTGACAAGAGCAACATCTTAGCCAAAAACTAATGAATGCTCATGAGACACTTTTGATTTTTCCTCTAGACAGATTTTTGTTTAAGGTGGACAAAGTATTAGTATTAGTTTGCTTTTACAAGCAAAAGCAGGTTTGTTTTGTATCAAATGCAGTTATGAAGTATTAACATCATTTGTGTGGCTCAAACAATCATTTGTCCTTCCAGCCAGCTGTCCATCTATTAGACAAGATTCTACCACTGAGAAAGGACGGGCTTCTTTGCACGCGCTGCAAATGTGGAGAAAGATGCAGCTTGGGTAAGTACAGACATTTTCATTCAAGTTATTGCAGATGGGCCTGTTATTAAACAATTCCACCTTTCTGCCACGGCTGTCAATCATGGGATGAAGAGAAGGGGCTTGTGAAGGCAGGGGTGAAGCTGTCAAAAAGGCAGCTGTGGGCAGAGGGAGTCTGAGTGGCCTAGATTGCCGCAGGTTGAGCAGGAGACGGCTTGAGAAACCTCCGATGAGCATGAGAAGTGTCTCTGTGTCTGGGATTGACCAATTTAGGCGGATGTTGGATTGAGAGAGATATATAGAGCTGCCTTGCTAGAAAAATCTTTGTGCTACTGGTAGTAAATATTTCTCTCGTATTTGCTGTAGGAGGGATGTATGGCCTACCTAGCGGAGGTGCAGGGATGACGGAGGCCAGAGAGTGATGAGAAGCCTCGGGGGAGCTGACGGCGGGCACAGGGAGAAGGCTATTGTGTGCATGTTTATGGTTTCATGAGCTCTAAGTGTTCTCACGCCAATCAAAAGCTCAACATCCAAATCAATTTTGGGTAGATGCAGGTATGATCATCTGAACAGATCCTGCTGTTGCAGTATATTGGTCCGGCTCACAGGCCTTTTCTATCGTGTAAACACATCTGGCAATCCACAGTTGAGGTCACTGTCCTTGCCAGCTACCTTTTAAATCCGACACAATTCAAATTCCCATGATCTTTTTGTGGCACATAGTGCGTAGGAGAATCTTGGTTCTGCAGGCTACTCATCAGACCTGTACTGCAGAACGATGCTGAACTCCCTTGGACTCCCAAATTTCGATTTTATGGCCCTTTTTAGACTGGACCTTAATTGGAACAATGAAGTGTTTGTAGTTGTGCTTCCCGGCCCCAGTAAGACCACTGGTCTAAACCTGCCCACTGCTGTGTTAGTATCAGTAACTGCTTGCTTTTTCTCAGCTACATTGTCCTTCAGGTGAATATGAAGCATGCTCTCATTTGTGATATTTGCTTCCCTCTCTCCTTACTCATGTTCCCCAAATAGAAACAGCTAGAACAGATTCCCTCTCGGGAAGGCAATGTGGTCATTATGTGCCATTATGCAAGCACTTCTTCATCAGGGTTTTGTGTGAGGGCTGAGAGAAAGGCAGTGTATGTTTGTCATATATGGCCGTAAATAGGACTATTTTGAAAATACTGATCATGGAAATGGACAAAAGAGAATGTTCCGAGAATGGTTTGAGAAGTTTCTGTGGCTGTTTAGATACTTGTTTTGTTGAAGCTGGGTCACAACGTCCATTACGACACCAACTACACAAATATTTTATACTCGCCTTTTAAGCCTGAAGGTGTTTGATACTTAAAACAGATTATGGCAGGAGTATCACTTCAACAGCCATTAAAATTCAAGGCTAAAAAACATCCTCATGAAATAAAAAGGAAGCTCAACTTTAGACCCTGAGTCAGATGAAGGAAAACTCCCAGCAAAATGTCATTAGGGGGAAAGCCTCATTAGGAGCCTCTAGAATATCCTCCTCTATTACCATCAGAAGCCTTTGCTCAATTCAATTCTGATTTGTCTGATCATTAAACAAGCGGACAGCCCCTTCACATGTCACATCTGCTTTGTTAGAGTTCAGGCTCACACTGCGTTAAACTGACGTCCTAGAGGTTTGCTGCCACTTTATCTCACATATTTGAATGTGTTTGATTCCGGGGGTTTCAGAGGGGAAGCACTCTAAGATGGCTGTTTGGCGTGAAGCACCGCATCATGCTGAAAATCCAGAACGGCTCAGTTGGGATATCGGCCTAACTGGGATTTATGAACTTAACCCTGCGGAATAAAGTATAAAATAGCTGCTAATGGGGAAATTCAATAGTACGTTACAGGGTATAGAGAAGGGGTTGTAAGTAACTAGGTTAGGAAGACAAAAAGTGAATAAATATCTGTGTGTGTGTGTGTGTGTGTGTGTGTGTGTGTGTGTGTGCGTGCGTGCGTGCGTGCATGCATGCGTGTGTGTGTGTGTGCGTGTGTGCAGCCCCCAGCGTTCTTCCAAAACTTTTTAGAAGGACTAAATTTTCATGTCTGGGAGGAAAGTGCATTCATCATATTGTATGTAGGCCAATACATCTTCATGTAGCTAAGGCTGTGACTAATGTTTATTTTATAAGTCACTGTGGCTTCCATGAGCAGAGACAAGCAGCTGTGTTTCTCAGGAGAGTGAAGGGGTTTTTATGGCTGTTACACATTTAAATGTTTGGGATTTTTAGCTGATGCTGCTGAAGTGAATGTGTTACAGTGAGAGCAACAGTAGGATGCTGTTTGGAGCTTTCTGTTGGTGTTTCATTGATTTTCAATCTTAGTGTGAGTTTATCATTATCATCACTCAGTAAGAAAGAGGAGAAAATAAATGCCGATGTTAAAGAGAGAAGTGGAATGGATTCTTACAAATGTCATGTAGATATTGTGTAATTGATAGCATTTGTCCAAATACTTAACTAGTCTTGATTTTATTTGGAGCAACATGTTACCCCTTAATGTGACAGCAAGAGAGCAACAGTTTATATTAGGGAAGTAGTTTTAAAAACTGAAATAGTACAAAAACAACATGTCTATACATACACATTGGATTGTGGCTATTTCAACAGGTGGATAGGAGGCTTAAAGCTTAGAAACTGTGCTGTGTAACTTAAAAGGTGCTGGTTTGATGCCCCAGCAGCTGACACACTTGTCAAAGTCTCAGTAAGTAATGCAGTAAACCAATGTGCAGCGACACACAAGGAATATGACGAGAAACAATCTGTAATCATCATCATAATCCCATACAACTGCATCGGTGAAATGTTTAAGGCCACTGGGGGGCAAAAGAACTACTGACCATTTACACCTCCAGCAAACACAGCAGCAGTTAGGAGTAGTTTCAGCTCTGCTTTGGTCTCCACCAGAATGTTCCACTTTCTTTACCAGCTAGTCTCTAGCTCTGTCTGTTTGCTCGTCAGTGCAGGGCAGGTAGTGTAGGGGGGATTTATCAGAGCTTGTTTTCTGAAAACAGCTGCTGCTGGAAACCCAAATTATTAGATAAAGAGGCTAAACAGCTCTGCAGAGCTGGTGACACATTTCTGATCATTTACTCATTGATCTTTTTTCTTATTATAAGCAAATAGAGTGCAGCTTCAATTCCTGATGGATTTCACTTATTTATCATTTTTCCTACTATCAAGGCATTAAAACACTGTTGCATCCTAGTCATCATCTTCATTTGCAATTTGTATTAGTGTATTATTGCTTGAAAAGACACTTGAATGGGCTGTGTGAAGATAAATATTTCCTATATAAATATCACCAGACTGTTTATTTCCTATGTAGCTGTAGAGAGAGACCCATAACTCTGTATCTCAAAGCAGACATGAGCAGACATTTACAACAGTTACTTGAAAGCCGAAAAAAACTGAGAAATCAACTGGAAACCAACACGGCACATACCACCTCCACCAATAACCACCAACAACCACAGCATTTGAGAACAGGAAAAAATTCCATACAGACAGCGTTAAAGCTAAAGGGGTCGCTAACCTTATTAGCTTCAACACATGGAGTTCATTGCACTGGATGACCAGTGTTTCTAATTTGTCATTTGGCTGACATCTGTGTACGACATTGTGACCACACACATTCATGACCTACTGGTTCGTGACATCCCTGCAATCAGTTTTACATCTGATAGATGGAGTTCAGATGCTAGCCTCAGCAAAGATTATAACTTGACAAAAAGCAGTGTCACACTCCCAGGAGATTTTGAGAAAATGTTAGGAAAGTACATGTGGTGAGAAATAACACCATAGCAAAAACTATGACAGATAGTGGTCTGGCTCAATTTGACTGCATGGCAAACATCCTGCAGCTGGTGTTCTGAGCCAGCGCAGCATCTCGGATGTGGTGGTAATAGGCCGAAAGATTGTTTGACATTATAAGCGCTCACCCCTTGCTTACTCATGCCTGCAGGCTGTACAGATTCAATTGTGGATGAAACCGAAAAGGTGGCAACATCTTGCTGTAACATGCCAGAACACTTTCTGGAAGAAAAGCACACACTTGCCACATATGCTGCAGACTCCTTACCTTAGCCCTCCCTAGAACCCCCACTGTGCACCAGTAGGGATCAGTTGAAAATATTATCAACATTGTCAACAACCTTATTTTCTCTGTTTAAACAAATCAGCTCTTCAGCTGTGATCCCCTTGGTGAGACCTGTGAAATGTGTTTTAAGCAAGGAGGCTGACACAGACCATGGTGTCAGAACAACAAAGGCCGCATTATATTAGATGCTGTTTACAAACACTTTGATCAAATCGTGTCAGATCCCGTTTTCTGCAGAGCAGTCTCACTGGAACCCGGGTATAAGGAGCGCTACTTTGATAAGGATGTCAAGCAAACGTGCAAGAGCAATACTTAGCACGGATCTGATGGACAGGCCTGCTGCTGTTGCTGGAGATTAGACACAAGGTAGAGAGAGCGCCAGTGTCCCACAGAGCCAGAGGGCCTGAACGGACGGGACAGGGCCTGCTCTGCATGACATGTTGGAGATTCTGGAGGAAAAGGGATCAGAAAGACCAAGCACGAGGGTTATCGCAGCAACTGGATGGTTTCTTTGCTGATGCCAGCATTCCCCCCCGAAATGAGGTTGCACTCGGATATAGGACAAATTATCACCTCCATTTGCCAGCACTGGTACACTGAGCAGCTGTTTAGCTTTGTCATCCTGTATTAGGGGAGAAACAGACCGAGCTGCAACAAGGAAGCTTCTTTCTTTGTTTTTAAAAAAAAAAAAAAAAAAAAAAACACGCATCTTTCTAAGAAGTAGGCTATGTGGGACTTGTGATTTTATTTCTATCATAAGGGTCTCATATTTTACACTTTTCCTTTGTTTTATTTAAAGTGTTGAACATGGTGTCTTCTAGTCTTTGAGAATATGTTTTTTTGCTAGTAGCATGCCCGTCAACAACACTGTTTGAATGTGTGAAGGGAGAATTAAAGAGTCCACTGAGCTTCCAAAGAGAGCCAAGTCCCTGTCAGGAGAGAGAGTCCTCTGTTTAACCCCAGACAAAAAAGAAACTATTAGACCAGAATGGATGAATTAGTGGACGGTCACAAGACAAATACAACAATGTACCATCATTTGATTTACATTTATCACAGACGGACACAGGGAGAAAATTTATGTAACATGACCTTAGAATAATGAAAATTGTGAATCTCTTTAAACTGAATTAACCTGCGTGTGCTGTTTATTTTACAACTATGAATATGGGAAAGTGCAGTCCTCTACATTTTATCAGGCAGTACACCATTAATTTCCCTTTCCCACGCTTTCTTCATACATTTAACAGATACAGAATCATTAGAAAAGAAATTCACACATTCAATGATGAGCTTTTTGCTCTCTGGTGAAAGAGAAATTCATTCCAAAGGAGTAAGCCTCTCACAAGTGGACTCAAAATGGGGGAGGCTCTCCCTCATTAATGCCTAAATTGCATGAAATGAAAAACATTAGAGTGAGGCAAATTGTACTTTGAGCTTAGTTGATCAAAATATGCAAACATATTGTCTAAGTAGAAGTCCTTTACGTGTCGAAGCCTGATTATGCATGATTATGATTATGGCAAAATGGTGTATAAATCAAAATACTAGGAACATTAAGGAATTAAGTGATTCATGGTCTGAAGAACCCCATTGCCAGTATGTCAGTGTCCTAGCATTAGCTGTCCAGTAGTAATCTTTAAATACCAGAAGACCTAGACCCCCATCTTGAGTGGGCCTAAATGAATATTTGTTGATAATCAGTGTTTTTTGTAATCCCCCAAAAAATTGTGAAATGATTGACTCTACCTCTTCAAAAAAAAAATCATCCAGGATCAGGATCAGTAAAATTTGGGGGAAAAAAGATACAGAAATTTCGGTAAAGATACCATCTTAATGGCACTTACCCTGCCAATCATAGATAGACTGTCTTCTAACAAATGTAATCTGAGAAAGTTTTGGATGTTTTCAGATATAATCCTGAACAACCTTAACAGTGCAATCCTGTAAAATTATGTTTTCTCCAGTAAACATAAATTCACTTTTAGTTCAAGTTATTGTATAACCAGAATTTTTTCTGAATGAATTTATATTTTGCAAAAGATCCGGATTCATTAAGTTGACAAGTAGAACATCTGCATACAGCGTAACAAGACATTCTGATGTGGCAGCTGGAATACCCTTGATGTGAAAATTACTCCTCCCAATTTCCAGAGGAGCTCATGTTATATTAAATAACAAAGGGGTCAAGCAATCTCCCTAACTCACTCCCCGGTGTAGACTAAATGGCTCTGATGAGATATTATTTGTAACGACAGAGGATTTAGTGATAAATCATTTTAATCCACTCCATGAAAAAGTTTCCAAAGCTAAACCTGCTCACAGCTTCAAATAACCATTTGATAGAGTAGAAAGCTGTCTGAGCATCCAATGTCATGACAGCTACTGTGGTTTTTTACCCCAGTCAAAGTACAATAAATTCGACTGTCGACACACATTGAAGAAGGAAGGCCTGCCTGGGAAAAAGCCAACTTGATGGATAATTGTTGCTATATGCTAACTTAAACCAGTGGCCAATACGTTTGTTAAAAGTTTGTGATCAAAGTTCAGCAGGGAAATGTGCCTGTAATTAGCAGGATCAGTGGGATCGTTTCCTTTTTTTGATGACAGACGTACATTTACATCCATCTCAGTACCAGAAATGTCTATATATTGTTTTTTTAGGCTTTTATTGTGAGAATAAGAAATGTCTCTCCTACACCTTGACATTAGAGTATAAAGAGTATTTGGTTTCTAAAGTGACTTAACTGTCTTAACAAATTTCATTTCCTCCTGCATTAGAAATTATGACTAGATATTAGATTTATTGTGAATTTCATAAATAAATTGAATGAATCTATTATTGAGAATCTGCTATGCCACAAGACTGCATTGCATCTGAATGTTGTTATACTTAATAACTGGAGCCATAAAAGCTGACTCCATATTTTTGATTGCATTACCCAGAATGTAAAGTCAAGGTTTTTTTTATAGAAATGAGCACAACATATCATCTGGCTCTACTAGGGCACCAGAGCACCTGTTCAGTCAAGACTGACTTGTCAGATCTATGTTTGAGTGCTTTCACTGTCAACAGGCCTGATTGCCACACTCTTTTAAAATGCAGTACAATCCTGCTTTCTTCCTGATTTCTTGTCTTGTTAGAAGAGGTGTTGGTCACACTGACACACAGTTAAGGGTGAGGTGGTCTGACATGACAACATCTAACACAGGAGAAGACAAATAGAAAGGAGATGCAAATCCATGTATAACAGTGGTGGTTGAAAAAGTGCTGCAAAGCTGGTAAACAAATGAAATCCCTGTATGCATGCTCTGTTAAAGCACACGTTTCATGCGTGTGCGTTCTGCTTAGCTTTTTAAAGTGTTGCTTTCTACTTTTTACACAGAGGTGCAAAAAGTTTTTATTACATTTATATATAAACTTATAAGTGACTGCACTAACTTCTATAAATTATTTTATATTTCCATTATCTTTTAAGTCTTCATCATGAGAAGTTATAGCTGTGTGTGTGTGTGTGTGGGTGTGTGGGTGTGTATGTTTATGACCTGAACCCATAACATAAAACCCTCCACTGGGATTAATACATCACAAAAACAATAAAACACATATAAATAATGCATCATAAACAGCATCTGGTTGTAGTATTGTGGAACTTTTTCCTTATTAACAAGTTCACTAAAGGTCACTTTCTGGATGAAAGTGCAGGACGAACATGGCAGCTACACTTTTCACACTGACTATGTTGAAAAGTATATCCTTGAAGTGTAAAATGTTCAGTTGTAGAGGGTGAATGACAGCATGTTTCAAGCAGGCTGTGACAAAGCGTGAGGGAATGATGTCATGTGGGACATGTACTCGGGTTCATATGTCATGTGTCATATGTGTTTGTCAAAGTTCAAAGTTGATGAGAACTGAACAGCATGAGCTTAAGTCTGACTGATCATAGGAGGGCGCTGATTATATAGTGTTAAATATTGCCATGAAGAATCTTAGGAAATATTCACAGGTATCTGGTGTTGCTTTATGCCAATTTGTGACTGCAAAATTGAGCACTGTATTTATTGTACTTGGGTCCGTGAGTGTGTTTGAAGATTAAATATTTGGTTGTCACTGCCTTGACACAGTGTTGGTATTTAGCTGAAATATAGCCAGACATTTAGTAGATACTAGTATGACACTTACATTAGCTGCTACTTGCATAATACACATGAATCTTAAACAGAACTGTCAATTTATAGACCAGGTTTTGACAAAGTAGAAATGTCGAATAAAAAATGTATATATCTCTGCTGCACCGATTTTTTCAAACTGTCCATTATGAGTCTGACAACATTAATGGAGTAGAATGCAAAATCCGTGGAGTACTCTTATGGATTAGGGCATCAAATCATCAACCAACAGCCACAGCTCTCAGTGCACCGGTCCTGTGATTCAAAATTATGTTGAGAGTATGAGAGAAGACATTCAGGAACTTTGCGTTTCAGTGTGGGGCCTCGGGGGTTCAGACAACCTTGTAGGTGCAGCAGAGGACATAGTGGGTTGGCAGAATTGTTGAAAAAGCCCTTTCCCCATCTCAACCAGACACTGTCCTTTTAGATTGCATGAGGGGTTTTATTTCAGATCCCTCTTTGGGATTCAGAGGCTCTTATAGACCCAGAATAGTACATATATTGACCAGAGGACAGACTTATCTTTATTTGAATATCTTCAACCAGACAATATAGTCCTCCACACCACCACATATTTGAAAAATAAAATAAACAAGACAAAGTCAAGTTGTATATGTCTGGACCGCCTCTGGTCAAATCCTGATTTTATAACCAAAATGTCGCCAGGAAATTGGGGGGAGAGATAGAGAGAGAGAGAGAGAGAGAGAGAGAGGATGACCACATGCAGCAAAGGGCCACAGGCACGACTTGAACCTGGCCCGCTGCGACAAGGACTAAGTAAGTAGTAGTGTATTTACTGTAATAGAGGTGAGGCTCAGTGTATTGGAAGCACCCCTCCACCCCTCCTACCCGGCTTGGTAGACCTACACAAGAGGTGTAGCCCCAAGCCCCCGGCCAGCATCCATACACAGTCCAGCCATGAACCAGGTTTATACCTCGCCTGCACGAAATAAATCTCTAAATCTAGCGACATAGAACCTGTTTGCACCAGAAACTCCAACTTAGTGATGAGGCACTTGGTCGACCAGTAGTGGAAATATCATCAGTCAGTGAGTCAGGGACATTCAAGATTATAGGGCTGGTCCTGCTGATGCAGTTCAGCCAAAAATGAGTAGCTCATAGATTTGATGAAGCTTGTTGATCCAGAACAATACAGCAAGAAGACAGTGTGTGCAGATAAGGGAAAGATATGATCAAAATACTGTAGCTCTTGTCTGTTCTGTTTTTAGATTTTATTCTAATTTCGTCATTATTTTATTTTAATTTCATCATAATCTCTCCACATTCTTCCTCTAAAACCATCACTTTTAATATTATATGTGCTTCCTGGGAATAGAACATACCCTGAATGTATGCAAACATGCACAGATGTACACACTGTCTACTGCTACGAAACCTGCTGTTATACACACACATGTAACTGAACCTTAGGGAATATGCAGGATGTTAAATTAGTCCCTGGAGACACACTTAAAGCAATCCAGAACCTTCCTGCAAGCACATACAGTATGTATTCCCATATGACGTACAGTAAATGCACACATACTATGAAGTACTACTCCTGCAAAGTAAAGTACATCAAAATATGCACATCTGTTCATACAGAAATTACAGAAACAAGAAGAAACCAGATCTGAAGAAGCCGCTTGCATGACAGGTGAAGTATCTACAGTCCAGTTACCTTCGATGCCTTGGATACAGTAATAAAGAAAAACATTATTCTGATCTGTTGTTTGTCCAGCTGGTAAAAAAAATCAGCCACACCAAGCAAAGATTTGAGTAAAGACGAATGAGTAAATATCATATTTAGTTTCCTGCTGAAATTACTAGACACTTATTCTTAATTTAATGTGAGGATTTGTTGCTTTTCTTTTTTATTTCATTGTAAACTGAATATCAACCCTAACCCTAACCCTTGTGTTTTGGATGCCTGGTTAAAAAAAAAAGCAATTTGAAAATGTCACCATGGGCTTTCAATGTTTGCTACATTTGCTACAATTAATTATGGAAATAATGGAAATCAGTTGCCACGCAAAAATGTTGATTTTAACAGATGAGTTTGGTTTAGTTTGGTCACCCATATAACTGGACTTGAAGGATGAAATATCCCTGCAGGAGATGTCAGGTGTTGGTGACAGGGGTGTTTATAAGAAAATCTTTTCAGCAAAAAAATCTTGTGCCTGACAATATGCATCACGATTGTGCTATTATTCACACACACACACACACACACACCGATTTCAAACCGGTACTCAAAAAAGCACTCTATTCCCATCAACACCCACATGGTCTGAATGGATAGTCATGGCTGCATGGAGTTTCACATTGACGGGGCAAATGCTGTTGTCAACTTTTAAATGTTTAAAAAATGAAACGAATGAAACACCTAGATGAATTTGCATGAACAAGTGTATTAATACACAATAATATCGGCCTTTCAGATATTTTACAGACATGTTGCAGCTTATTCAAAATAAGAAACTAAAATAATTTAGTGCGCATAAGAATAAAAAACCCTTTTTAAGTTGTGAGTTCAGTTTTTTTTTTAGTCAATAGATCGATAGTTGGGGCCCAATAATTTAGTTTGAGTGCTTTAGTCCATCCTACCACACCAGGAAGCGATGAAGGAAATCCATCTTCAGAGAAGTAGCAATCTGTGTTCCTCTGTAAGGACCAGTGGGTTGGCTCGCCATCCAGTTAACTGGAATCTCTGGTCTTCAGTCCCAGCATTGGACTGTCACCAAGCCTTACCCAAAACCTGACCTATAGATAGGGTCACACATCCACACAATTTCATTCACACACTTAGTCATAGGTTATATCAAACTTGTAGCTCTGTGTGAAATATCACAAAGCATTAATACAACCTCGAATTCAACTCAGAAATATGTTTCAAATCTCTACTCTGCAAATGAGTAGACCACCTGATTGGCTCTCTCAGGTTTGAATCAAGCGAACAGTCTTAACTCTCTACATACAACACAATACTTTCACTTCTGATAATATTGTAAGTCTGGGCTACATCAAGGTCACAGTGGCTTCACAGAACATGATTTTGGTCTGGTGAACCCAACATCTCAGGAGCTCCTCAAGTGAATCCCTTCAAATTTGGCACAAATGTCCACTGGGACTCAAAGACAAACAGACTAGATTTTGGTGGTCAAAGGTCAAGGTCAAAGACTTCACACAGCAATTATGACAAAATTTCATACGAATGGTTCATATTTTATATGACTCTGGATAAACAGAGATGTGACCTGAAACTAGTCTATAACTGCGAGGCTCGTTCCAGTTTTCCTATTATCAATTCATCATTTTATTCCACTTAGATACATTTCAGTGGACAAGTCTTCATTAATCATTGCTGACCACAGCTGTTTTGACCCTCTATTGACACCAACACAATCGTATAGTTGCACAATACTGGTTCCTTTTTTGACTCTTACATTATTTATTTCCCTCACATCAGCTTAGAAAGAAAGAATACATGACAGTTTTCTTCTGTTCACTCTGTCCCCGTTCAGGGTTAAAAAAAAAAGAAGAAGCTGTATGTGTCACATAACAACTCTTATCACGCAGTCTATTTTAAAGCTCATTTCACACTTTACATCCACAGACTGGAAGCAGCGACATGTTTTTCCTCCACTTAGCACTTCACATCTGTGGAAGACAGGCATCTTCTGCTTTGGTTAAGTGTTCATTCAGATCACTTCCTACAGTATATCTGAATCAACACAGAATCAGCACAGAGAGCCTGGATTAAACGTCATGTCTAGGCAATGTACAGTGTGAGTACTTATGATCATGTGGGTGTTTGCAGCACATCTGTGCTTGTTTATCCTGCAGGAGGTGAGAGCTTGCTTCAGTGAGTCAGTGTACATTTTGTCTGTATAGGTGTTTGTTCATGTGTTTGGTACAGTTCATGTAATTCATGTGTACTTGTGTCATTCACAGCTGAGAACTCTCACACTACCCAAGCAAATGTCACGCCAAAAAGATTATGTTTCTTCATGATAAATGTACATCAGCTATACAGGCAGCCCAGTATCCCAAATAATTACATTCACACTGGAAATAATTCCAGATTTATGTCAGTGTTGGCTGTTTGCGTCAAAGATACTCTATAACAAAACATGATGCATCACAAGCAGCGCCAATGTTAAGAAATGGTAAACACTTCCTGTCTCCTAAGTGGGCGTGGTCATGATTGCCTGTTCATGTCAAAACACAACAACAATACAGCACTACACTAGATACAGTTTGAATTTAGGCCTGATTTTGTCGCCTGTTTTTATCTACTAGCTTATATTGGATCAACCCAGAACAAGATCATATCAGTCTAATACTCTGTTTTCCCTCCATAAACAGTTCAATAATGATAACAATAACAGTATTATTACACAAATAAATACAAGTTTTATTTCAATTTAACTTTTAATTCACAGTTGCACGTACAGGTCTCTCTAAACTTCTGTGGTTACAGCAGTGAAACCAGAAGCAACATGGAGAACAGATCTGTGTTGTGAGATCTCAGACTTTGTTGCTGAGACAGAAACAGGTCTCTAATAAAGTTAATTTTCTCCTAATATGAAGAGTGTTCTGACGATCTGTGGCTTGTGAAAAATGGATCCAATATTTAAAAAAATGAAATAATCATAATGTGTGATCAGGTTCACTTCTCCCATTGGAGTGAACAGACTCAGAGCTGCTGCTGCTGGTCTCCTAAAGGGGCGGGGAGGGGGAGAAACCATGTGGTACAGCTACAATAAATGATTGCAAGTGTGTCATCTCCTTTCTAAACTGTCTCTGATTGTGGTGGTGGATATGTGTGTAACACATACCACCTTTCATTTTTTTTAAACCATGGTTTGAACTGTGATTTGCTCATCCTCCCAAAGTCAGCCACTAACCAGCTGTACGGATGGCTATTGTTACGATTTTATCTTTATCTTATCCATACACGTATTGATCCGGGTCATACTATTACTTCTTTATCATTACTGAAGAATTTTTTTTTTTTTTTTAAAAACAGGATGTGAATTGATTGTTCTGGTTTGTCTCAGCCAGTTGCTCAGTTTACAACAATCTGCCACATTTTAAGATTCATGGTGAACTAAGATAATCAGTTAGACTTACATACAGTCAGCTTTCATTGTAGCGTTTCCTAACAACTCGCTATTAGCTTAACCAGCGCAATGTTGTTGTTGTGTGTAAAGACACCGGGAGACACTGGACAAAATAGATGAAAATATCTCTTTTCTATTTGTTGCTCGTTTAACACGTGGTTGGATAAAGTTCTTATTGGCCTTTTACTTTTTATTGCAGTTACAGTAGAGTTCGGTAATACTGTAGTTGTCATCAACTACAGTAATCTTCAGTTATCTTCATTTCACCTGGTTCTGTGTAGCCTCTACTCTGCTGTTCACTCCGTGTGTATGTGTGTGTGTGTGTGTGTGTGCGCGCGCTGGTGTACTGCAGCCCCCGCCTCGCCAACAGAGCTGAGGACAGAGAAGCAGTGCAACCTTAAATGATAAATAGAAAATAAATATATGCTGGTTAAAAGTGACTGGCTGTATGGCGACTCATCGCAGCAGCCCTAAATCCCTTATCAGGCAATTGTTGAATTTTACAGATACAAAAATAAATAAATAAATGAGTAATTTGTCCTTTCTGTGCGGCCTAGTAGCGAATATAACACGGCCTGGTACCAGTCCATGGCCCCAGTGGTTGGGGACCACTGTTATAGGCTACTTCCCCACACTGGGGAACACCTGAACATTAACATTTTACCATCAAGACTGGTCCATAAACATTAAGCTACAGAAATCAAAAGGAAATCTCTGAGGAGTGTAGGATTGGCACAGAATGTTACAATTGTTGTTAATTTCACCACACAGAAGGTGGTGTAATTTCAATATTTGAAATACATGTGTGGACTTAATAAATCGATTTGGTGGACCTGCTTATTGTGGCCAACCATTTCCACATCATGTCACATAAGAAGCCAGGTTTCCCAGTTTCAGTCTGGGCTCTTAACCAACTATTTTTTCATGAGAAAGTTTAATTTTTCTCAACTTCAGATGCCAGAACAATCCTCTCTTCATCATGAGCTCTGTGACAATACAGAGATAATTAGATCTCAGGTTATTAATTTCTTGCAGCGCTATCAGCATCTCAGCTCCACCATCTTCACGCTGCTTGAAGGATGTTGTGTATATATGTGTGTGTGTCTGTGTGTCCTTCTGTCTTATTGTTTTCAAATACACTTATGAGTTGTGCACATTTTTATGTTAATGTATCATTTGTGTTGAATGTGTCCTTTATTTAGAGCAGGAGCTTTCATAACCACTGATAAGCAGAATAAGGTCAAAGCATCAGTACATTTGTGCGTAATGTGCCGTTTTGTCTGTCACACTAATCGTTGCAATGACTTTTACTGCTCCTGATACACATTCATGTGGGTGTGCAGACATTCGTGTGTCTTTTCTACAGCACTGATCATTTTCATTGCCCATGATGAACATAATAAAATGTTAACTTGTCCATAAATCCTGCCTGTGTTGCCTGTGAGTCTGCTGAGATCGCAGCATAGCTCACATGGGAAGCTTAGGTTTGGATTAGATTTTGTCATACTAATATGAATTGTGGTAAATTGAAAGTTGCTACAAAAACATATTCAGAGGCGTCAACTAAATGAATATCTCAAGATTTTCTTATCCTGACCTCTTGAAAATCCTATGTCTTGGGCTTCTCACAAAGCCCAGACAAAGAATAACATTATGTCTACAATGTGTCACAATCAATGACACTTCAGGGGCTGGTTTCACACTGATATTTCACACTGGTCTGTAATGTTAGTCCAGTCTTCGGTCTGATGTTAGTCAGACTGTTTCACAAAAATAAAGACTCACTCATTTTAAGACAAAAACATCGAACACCTTAACCCCAGGCTAACTCAGGCCTAAGACCAATGTTACCATGGTAACAATCAATGACAACTGCACTGACCAGTAGCACCCAACAACAACAACAAAAAAAAAGAATTTTCACAACGGTTATTTCTGTAATTCACACTTAATGTAATTCACACTTCACACTCAGGCTCCCAGTATGTTAGTCTGCATTGTTACTGTGGATTTGTGATGTTAACCACGTTACTGCGACCTGATCACGTAAGTAAGAAGCAGCAACATGAAGATATTGTTGGGACTCAGTACATTCAAGTTTCTGGAAACCACGTATCTTTGTTCCACGGACAAAGGAACTCACTGCCCCACAGTTTCCCCTCTTGGCTCTTCAAGGAGCTCCAAGGCCCCGGCCCAGGTCAGCCCTGCTACCTGAGAAACCAGCTCGCTTGCCGGCCTGCTCACAGCGGACACTCTTTCTCCTCAACAGCAGCCACCTGTTTAGGATTAACTGAGAGTGAACCAAGTTATCTTCAGAATCAGCGGCTACAACACAAGGTGAGCCAGATGATTTTCCAAGCAACAGGAGTCACAGCAGCATGAGCGTGGAGCAGGTAACTCTGTGAGGAGAACAAAGGAGATAACAGCGGAAGCAACACAGCCAGACAGGACTTTACTCCACCAGGAAGACTCCCAACTCACTGGACTTAACAACAACACTGGAAAGGACCTCTTTTTTTTTGTTCCAAGGACTGGGTGTCGTAAACTGACTGGGCCTAACCCCTCCTAGCACAGCATAGCACAGCACAGCACAGCTACCAGCAGAAGTATTAACTTTGTACATGTACATGTTGGTTAATGTCCTGTTGTTGTAATGTTTGCATAGGTTGTGATCAGTCATACTGTCAATTGTGTACTTGTATGTTCACACACATACCTGTAGTACGTCTCAGTTCTAGAACCTGCATGAAGCTAACCTCCTCCCTCTAACCTGGTACCTTTAAATTACATGAGCTAGGCTAACAAAGAAACTCACACCTTCCCTCCCACACACACACCAGGTGTTCTCAGCGGACATTTTGAGTAGTTTCTTTGTTTACCCCCATCTTGTGTAGTCTTCTTTGTTCAGGTCATGTGGTCACAGCAACGATTTTGAATCAGCCATCTTGCCTTTGTCTGTGTCCCCACAAACACACCCCCCCACACACATACACAGCTGTATATACTAGATTAGGCATTGTGTTTTTACTCTGTTCCATTGTAAATAAATGTCTTTTAGTAGAACTACTGGTGTGTTTAATGTTGCTCAAGTGTGAATATTGCCAACCTCTAGAATTCCAATCCTTCAACCATTACTTACTGTTGGTCTTTTCAGACTGTCCAGTGTCTTGGTTCACAGTGTTGTTCATATTTCTCCCTCCTTCCAGCTGCCTGACAGCTGCTTGTTTGCTTGTTTTCTGCTCCAGTCCAGCTTGAAAAAGGTGGATCAGGTCTTTCATCTTCTGATCCAGAATTGGACTCTTGCTCAAATCTATAAACAGGAACGAAGCTGCCACAACCGTTTGTTTACACAAGACGTGCAGAACATATCATTGCTATGGTAGTTGCCAGCAAACTAATCAGCACACTGGGCTCTGATTAGTCAGCTTCAGAGGGAACACAGCGTTTCACACAGAGGGTGAATAGAGGACAGTAAAAGATGTACAGAAAAAGAAAAAGTCTTTTCAGAACATTAAAGCATGTAAATCTATTTTAGTAGACACCAAGAATGAAATGATTAACACTGAAAATGACCATAATGGGTCCTCTTTAAACTATGCATTCAGATTTTCTTGAATTCAGACTCTAAAATTAGAAATGAAGCTGTTGTAAAGAAACTGTAGATGCACACATCAGATTTATTTGTTTGACCCCTCCCTTTTCCTTCTTTCACTACAACATCCCCTCTCACTTTCAATAATTTATTCTAATTCTCTATTCCACGATCCCACTCTTCTCTGTCCCACCTCTTTCCCTGTCCTTTTCTTCCACTTTTATCCCCTTCTTTTCTTCTATGCATTTTCTTCTCTCTGCTTGTTTTCCTCTTCTTCTTCAGTATGACCCCATGTCCTCTGCATCCTTCACTTTTCATTCTTCCCCTCTTCATTCCCTCCCCTTTACTCTTTCTCTCCGTCCTTACCTATTTACAGTTATTCTATATTCTTATCTCTTGTGTTTAGACCTTTTTAGGTCTGTGTTTCAGCGAAGCTTTAGTGTGCTGAGGTGAACAGCATATTGGGATTTGAGACCATATTATTGAAGTTGCTGCTTCAGGACACACGAGAGGAAGATGGAATATCACAGGCACCCAGTGAAACAATTTAACACCACAATTTCATGAAATATCAAAAGCATCATAATAGGTTATTCACTCTACTTGCAGCTGTTTCTAAAGGTCTCAGACACGGAGGCAACAGAGAGGAAGAAAGGGCACTGACATTCTTCTTAAATACCTGCTCCAATCAATCGCTGCTCTCATAAAATATTTGAACACAAAATCAATACAAAAAAAAAAGAAGAAGGAAAAAGACACACATGCATTCTTGTCTCTTCCTGGAGACTTACTCTAACCTTAACCATAACTACTAGCCTAACCCTAAGCTTACCCTAATGTTACGTTTCACCTTGAAATGCAATGATTTACATTATGGGGAGTTGAAATTTAGGTCCCAACAACAATACTTATACCTGGACTACACACACACACACACACACACACACACACACACACACACACACACCACACTCAGGTTGTTATATTATGTCTGGTCAAGTTGACTGTTCAGACCAAAAGGACCCTAAGACCACCAGGAGATGACACTGGACCTCAGCATGGCGCACAAGCCTCAAGCCGCTGCTTTGGCACAGGCCAAAGGAACCCTGAGGACACCAGGGGATGTCCCTGTGCACCCGACGGGCTGCCCACCACAGGCTCCCACAGAGGACTTGTGAAGGCTCTGGTCTGGACCACGTCTGAGACGGGGTAATGCTGAAAAGCGAGCCAGAGGTCAGATGGAACGGACAAGCCTCCAGACATTAGCTTCAGGCTTGTGCTGAGGCCCCCTCTGACAGCCAGGGGTCGATGGGGTGTCAATGCTTCCTCACAAACTTGAAGAAACTGATTAAGCTGCTCAGCACGAGGGCCCCCAAGTACAAACGTCCACAGCTGTCAGTGGACCGGGAGTCTAGGGCTTCCTTCCCTGATCCCAGCGTTCCCTGACCACCAGAGCTTTCCACGTCACCTCTGTGGGAGAGTGGAATCCCACTGAAAGCAACCCCAGGTCCTATTTACAATGTCGGTTCAGGAGAACTGGAGACATCATCTGTGATGTCACCAAGTCATAAGATTGACCACCTGTGACGTCACCAAGTTCTACTGCAATGCTCTAAAATGTTTGTATTGAAAATGATCATTACATATGCATCAAATATGAACTTTGATCAGATAAATATGAACTTTGATCAGTTATATGTGGGTGAGGTGGATATACGGTTTGTCGGTACAGCTGCTGCATTTGGATAAGGGTTTATCAGGTGTTCCATTATGACGTCATGGTGACAACACAAACTTTGCTGAGGCCAGGCTGGTATTCATTATGTGTGTCATCAGTTATGTATCCAGCAGTGAAGTGTCCCTCCTATAGTTGTTTTCTTTCTGATTCTACTATTAGTCTTTTAGTTTCTTTCAGTGGTTTCTTTAAGTCCTTACTTCACACTGCTGACAGTTCACAGTGTCATGATGACATATACACATATACTCACTCGGACATCTAATGTGTATGAAGACAAATCTGGAGCTTTTTGGAGTCATAACTGACCACATTGATTCATATTACTGTTTCAGCTCCATAGTGCATGTTGTCATAGTTTTGTATGGCAGAATATTGTGGTGCAACATGTTGTTACAACCCCAGTGAACGTGCAGCCAAACACTGTGGATGATATTTCATGACATTGGTTGATCATTGATTGTCAGGTCAGACGTCCTTCTCCTGCTTTAATCTCCTCTTCAGCTCATGTTGCACACACCTGAGCTTCTCCCTGTCTCCATCCCTGAAGGCCTCCTCTTTCTGCTTGAGGAGGGTCTTGATGTTACTGGTGATCCAGGGTTTGTTGTTTGGAAAGCAGTGTACAGTCCTTGCTGGTATTACAGTGTCCATACAGAAGTTAATGTAGTCTGTGGTACATTCAACCATTCTATCAAGGTCAGGGTCCTTGCTGTTATCATTTTCCTGTGACTCCAACAGGACATTCCAATCTGTGCACTCAAAACAGTCTTTTAGAGACTCACTGGCCTCCGGGGTCCAGTTCCTGAATGAGCGGGTGGTTGCAGCCTGTCTCAGTACACAGGGCTGAAGAAAAACCAGATTATGATCTGATCTGCCAAGTGGTGGTAGAGCTGAAGCAGTGTAGGCCTCCTTGATGTTTGCATACAACAGATCAAGTGTCTTATTTTCCCTTGTGGGACAGTCAACATACTGAGTGAAGCCAGTCAGGTGAGAGGTGAGAGTGAGATGGTAAAAATCCCCTGGTATTGCAATGAATGCATCAGGGTGCTGAGTCTGTACTCTCGCAACACTCTCGTGGATGACGTCACATGCGACTACAGGCTCTGCTCGTGGCTGAATGTAAACAACAATGGAGACGTACCTCGTCTCCATTGTGTATATATATATATATGTATATATCTTTGAAGTCGACAGAGTAAGAGTAAGTTTTTTTATTGGCTGTTTTGCTAATAGTTATAGCTATTAATTGCATTTGCTTATGTTGTGACTGAAACATAATTAATCAGATACCTTTCTGCTTTTAATGTGTAAGGAATGCTGAGCAAGACACTAACACATTTCTGTGGATGAGAGCATAAATTAAAAGCTGAAAATACCATGCAGTAAAAGACAATTCTAGAATATACCGGATCTAAAAATGACGCCTGTTCAGTTCTATAGAAATTACTCACCTGGTGCATACCCTGAAAAAGTTTCTGCTGCAGCTTCAAGGTTACTTCCGCGTTATGTGGCCCACTGAATATGTGCAGTAGTGTCACTCCCATCGTGCCTCTGGGTTATCAGAACAAGCAAACGGCATTCCTTATCTGGCGCTGCGCATTCATAAATGCTATGCTAGCAGACTTCATGGAGGAGTAATAAGACTTCTACAGGACTTGCTCGGGGCTTGAAAACATCAGTTTATACAAATGACAACAGCAACAAACAATGAAGTTAATGTTCTGAAAAGTAAGATGGGGTTAAACCTACAATTGTTGATATCATGGCTAATTCTTGTTGACAGTTAACTGTGATACCAAAGGGAAAATGAGTCATTCAGTTAAAAGCTTTAGAGCTTAAAATCACTTTAGATTCAACATAAAAAATCATAATAACAAAAAAAATTAATTTTGACGTGTTTTTTGAGCATTTTTAATAAGAAATTGATACTGCATGTGACAGATATTGCAACTTGTCAGATAAAATTATCATGAGGGCTTTACTTTCTTACCTTTTTATATTAAAGCATATTCTATGTATTCTTATAGGCCTACTACTTATTTATGGTGGAGCATATCAAATAAAATGTAAATGTGTCATTTTTTTTACACTGAGATTTTGTCCAGGATGATTTGTTTTTCATCGTCTTACCACTTTGATCCACCAAAGCCTTTTCAGTTTTACTTGTATTTGAATATATTTATTATTAAAGAAGTCACTGTTATTTCAATCTTATATATGTAAAATTTGTGCAAAAAAAAGTGAAAGTGAAGCTCTTTTATTTGTGACTACTCTCTGCCAGGCTGCATGGTGTGACTCTTTTTTTAATGAAATAGTTAAATACAATACATCATTTCCACACCACTGCAGAATTTCAATGTCCACAAACGTAGCTGTCACGGAACCCAGGTATTTTCATTAAGTACACTACTGTCCCAGATGTTTGATTTGAGAAAGATAAAATGAGTCAAAAAGAAAAAAAAAGATTCAATTTAAATGATAATGAATGCCACTAAATACACAATGACGACAGACTTTATCCGACTAACCAAGCTGTCAAGAAGTTTAAGAGGATCTACCTGCTCTCCCTCAAAAGCCTTGATGGCCAACTGTACCTCACCTAGCAGTGACTTCAAAAAACTCAGATACAAGATGTTTTGAGGATCACTGTACATGGAGTATAAAACGTCAGCCATGTAGCAGTGTTCACTGGACTTGGTGAATGCGAAATGCAGTTTAAGCGCCTCCCACTGGTCCAAAATGCGTGAAACCGCTTGTTCAATGGAGAGCCAACGTGTGGCACACACCTTGGTTATTTGTAAGGGTTTCTCCCCACAGTTGATGGTCTCATATATGGCCTTGTAGGCCTCCCTGCGCTTTGGAGACACTGAAAACCAGTTACAAGTCTCCCGTACCAAGTACTCCACACTACGGGTGATGGTGTCATTGGAAGCATGACTTACAGCAAGCTGTAGAGAGTGACACACACAGCGAACAAGAACCAGATCTTTGATCTATACTCCTCCTTCAGCACTTTATGGACCCCATTGTTAATCCCCGTTATAACAGAGGCATTGTCAGTCCCTATCCCCAGGAGTTTATCGTTTTTCAGACAACATATCTCCAGGAAAGCCACAACAGCTCAGGCTATAGATCTGGCATCTCCTCCCTCCAACTCAACAAGCCCCAGAAATGTTGAGACAATTGTGTGTTTGGTGTCACTTAAGTACCTTATCACAACCCCCAGGTACTTAGAAACACTCATGTGTGGACTCATCGAGGAGGAGGCTGAAACTCTGATCACCCACATCTGCGACCAACTTTTTTAGAAAGTATGGTGCTAGAACACCATTGATCATTTCCGTGTACTTTGTCCTGTGCATTTTGAAGTGAGTAGCAGCAGTGGAGTCTGAGAAAGCAGCTTTACATGCTTCCCCAATGTGATCACATGCCAGCATGGAACAGTGTTCAGCAATAGCTAATGCCATGGTGGCTTCAGCCTTTTTTGCAGTCAATATTTTTACTCATTAATGGCAGCTTGCTTTGGGTGGAACTATTATAAGACTTTGCCTTTTGAGTATGCTTTTGAGTTGTCATGTGGTTTTTTGTATATCACAAAGATTAGCGTAGAAATCAGCCTTACAATACAGGCAGTATACCCGTGTATCATTTCCAATAAATGGCTTAAACCAGCCTTTGAATTCAGGGTTTGATTCCCACTCCTTTCTGTATTTTTGAGCGTACAGTTTAGACTGAGACATGATGAGCTAGCTAGCTAGATGTTTAGCTTATGTCACAGAGAGGCACACACAGTGGATGAGGTGAGTAAGTGACTGAAGCTATGTGAGTCAAATGCAGTGATTTATTTTAGTGTGACAGTGAAGAAACATTTACATTTACATCCAGCTCTGTATGCCAGGGCGGGATCAGCGGCGGCTTTGCGCACGCGCAATTCATTTGCAGTCTGGACGCGGAGTGGTGTAGGTCTCCTCTCTGCTCTGACTGCAGCTGGGACTACACGCGAGGCTACTGTGAGACTGGCCGCCTGTGAGTGCTTTGGGACGGGGGAGGGGCTCACGGCAGCACCTGCTGCTCGTTGAGGACAGTAACTGCAGAGCGATACGTGCTTTCACGTCTCCAAAACACCAGAAAAAGTCGCTAGATTTGTTGCTAGTCGCTTTTGACAAAAAAAAGTCGCCAAGTAGATTTGGAAAGTCACCAGATTTAGCGGGAAAGTCACCAAGTTGGCAACACTCATCGTTTGCCAAGCGATAACGAGATGTTTAGATGGACCAGAGTTATTTTTGGATTGACTTACCTATGCGTGAAACCATAGATTAAATTTAAATAAAACTTATTTCTTGGCTTAACAATTTCTTAAACTGATTATTACCGTATTAAATTGGGCTGATCAGATGTCGTTAGTAGATAAAAAACAGCGGCAAAAAAGGCGCAAATTTGTCTGTCTTGCATTGTATATTGTTGTATTGTTTTGGCAGGGACAAGTAATCCATAAATTAGTGTTAAAACTGCCTGAGCTTTGTGCAGCAACAGGCTGTAATAAAAAGAAAAAACAGATCTGTCTTTTCTTTCCCAAAGGATGCAGAGAGGTAAGTTTATACAGGGATAGATTTTAATATTAACTACTGTCACATTTCATGCCAGTTGCCTTCGCTTGAGGGAGGGGTTGGGGGACACCGCTCACTTAGGAGACCGGAACTGTGTCCCATTTTCATACCATTGGTGCTGCCTGTAATGCGGTATCTTCTGTATAGAGATTTGTATTATGATTAATTCCAGGTTTGAAGGATGTAATATGATCTCAACACTTGTATTATTCCTGTCTGTCATTATTAGTGCCATTAGGTTTATATGTTGTTTCATTTAATGTTTTGTGGTCATGGTGGAAGACAGATGTGCGAGTTTACAGGTAAACTGTAGAATTAAACTATTCAAAAGTTCAGTGGAAAGTTACTCTCTTCTCCAAGTGGAACACAGGAGATGACGGGTGACGCCCCTGAAACGTGTGCCAGCCCCCCAGGGGATAAAACAGATGTGAACAATTCACAAATTCTACTAGCCACAAACTCATGGCTCTTAGCCATTTTTGCACTTGATCGTTTTGTCTACATCCTTTATTCTTTATTTGCCACGTGCTACAAATAACATTACTTTTGTTTACATGCGCAATCTTTTATTTTTATAAGCCAAGTCAAGACCAACTGAACCAAAACAACAGAAGTGCCTCGGAGTAATTTTGTAACTTTAAATTATTATCAAGTTTTCCTTTTTGAAAATTTTTGACAGTTTAGAGTCATCTGGTCAACGCCAGTCTCCTCTAAAGTTATCCAGCCAAAGTGAAGTATATTTATTTTAGCATCAACCTGCAAGAGACACCAGCAGATAACATCTGCACGACCGCCTGCAGAGAAGCCGAGCAGAAATCAAGAGTGCCCGAGACAGAAAGTCTCCTGGCAAACTCCACCAGAGCTGAACCGCTGAGACACCGGCAGAATCCGTCATCGTGATAACGGGACACGGAGTCCAGTAGAATCTACCTATATCCCGTGTCTCCAGGGTTACCACGGCAACCACAGCCACCTGGGTTCCAGCCAAGGATCTCCAGCTACAACACAACTCACAGTGGGCCGTTCGTAACACTCTGCCCATGACTGGGTCGATGTTTAAATATAGTAATATTTAATTACCAAATCTCATTTGTCGACGTAGCATCATTAGCTGTATAGCCATAGTGCATAGCATATTCTCTCCCACCATTGCCAACTCATCACACTGCTCATTTCATTATCATTTCCATCTTTATGATTATTACACCTTGCATTTACTCTGTAGATAGTAGTTTAGTTAATAAACTCCTTTATTTACACCCAGTTGTTGTCCTGTCGTATTCTTTTGACGTAGAGACTGGAGATCCATTGAATCGAGAAGTCATGGCTTCTGATATGAGATTGATAAATTTATCAATTAAGTAATTCATTATTGTCCTCCTAGAGGACTGGTGCCCCATTTCAACGAGAGTAAATTGTAAATTATGGTGTTAACACTACAATATAAAGGCATGAATGAGTCTAAGTCTTGCTTAGACACAAGGGCCCTCATTTATCAAACGAACGTACGGCAGAAAACCGTGCGTACGACCATTTCCACGCTGTCATGTTTTGCCATGGCAGACACTTTTTGTTAGTTTTATTTTGGACTTTTTGCACTTCCTGTTTTATTTTGTATCGGTTTCCTTGTGTGTCTGGGTTTTGCTTCTTGTCTTGGTCCTGTTTCTGTGTGGTGATTGTCTGCCCCGCCCTAATGTGTTTCACCTGTGTGCAATCACCTTGCCTCCTGTGTCTATATAGTCTTTGTGCTCCCCTTTGTCTGGGTTGGTTCGTCTGTTTAGTTCAGGGTTTGTTCATGTCACGTTCACGTGTGTTAAATAAACCTGCCTGCACCGTCTCCCATGTGTTGGCTGCATTTGGGTCCAACTTACCTCAACATCTTGACACACGCAAGCTTCGGCATTTATCAATTTGGACGTGAGCAGAAGCTACGATCAGATCTCACGTCAGGTCTGAGCTCGTGCACGCAAATCTGAGTCTGGATTTGCGGTGCAGCACAGCAAAATCTGGCTGAGTCTGAAAATAATTTTTAAACAAACCTCAGCTGTCATTAGATAAACAGTCACATATTTAGAACAGATCAAAACAGATTCTTAAAACGAATAAAACAAGATTAAAAAAATTTGAATTTTAAAAAAGCCCACATTTTTTTACTGATACCACTTTTTTGTACAATAAAACAATATGATAAGCTAAATAGCCTAACATGACATCTAATTATTGCACATTAAAATTTGAAATAATAATAAATACAAGCCGAAATGTGTGTTTGCAAATTAACTCATGGCAAAATTGAGTAATTGTTTTTTGTTTTTTCCGATGGGTGTGACACAACTGGAACAACAATTAAAAGCATCTGGTGAGATAATCATTGTTGCCCTGTGGTTGGTCAGATGTTTACTCACTCCCCTATTTAAACAGATGCTTTGACAGTTATCAAATCATAACGATGGCAGATTTACTCGTTTTGGAGGAACAATACGCGCGTGTCAGACGTGAGCGCGTTTTCAGAGACCGCAGGGATCTCCTCATGGAGAGTGATGCTTGGCTGATAAGTCGCTTTCGGCTCCCAAGACATGTCATCATCGAGTTATGCAACAATTTAGATGCCCGTTTGAAGAGGGAAACCAGACGGTCAAATGCCTTACCTGTACCCGTGCAGGTTCTCGCCACGCTGGGGTTTTTGGCCACCGGGACCTTTCAGCGGGAGATCGGGGACAGGGCTGGGGTCTCCCAGCCAACCATCAGCAGGACGATGCCAGCAGTGTTGGCTGCAATAAAGTCCCTCTCCCGAAGGTACATTCGGTTCCAATACAATGATGCCCAGCAATCTGGCAATTTTATGAGATTGTTGGGTTTCCAAATTTGGTTGGAGCAATTGATTGCACTCATGTGCGTCTGAAGGCACCATCCATGAATGATTACGCATTCATCAATCGCAAAAACTACCACTCTATAAATGTACAGGTGATTTGTGATGCCAAGCTATCACTTTTAAGCGTGGTGGCCGTGGGGACACACACGATTCTTTTATTTTTCAAAACAGCTGTGTTGGCGCGCGGCTGCAGGAGGGCGCACTGCAGAGCCAAAGTCATCTCCTCGGTAAGTAACTACCCTAGATAAATTGCATTAACTAAACAAGGTGTCAGATAATTAACATTTTGGTATGGTTCTTCTAGGTGACAAGGGTTATCCTCTCACGGAATACCTTATAACCCCGCTGGCTAACCCTGCTACAGAGCAGGAACGCAGATTCAATAGTGCGCACACACGCACACGGGTCACTGTGGAGCGCTGCTTCGGGTTGCTGAAGGGCAGGTGGCTCTGTCTCGGACCAGCAGGAGGAAGGCTGTTGTATACCCCAGAAAAAAGTATGCGACATTATTTTGGCCTGTTCAGTTTTGCACATGTTGAGGCAGAAATTAACTCATAAAAAACCTTGATGCCTCGCCGAGTCCGTTGATGTGGGAGTAAACAGTCGGAGAGAGTGGAGGTTTAAGATGAACAGCGTTTTATTCACGTTCGGCCGAGCGTGGAGATCAGTACAGAGCATACAAGAGGATGCCACAAGAAGATCTGACTCGTTCTGGGTTTTACCTACTTTATACTGCTTGTGTCTAGGGGTGTAGTCTCTTCTGATTGATCCTCTTATGCGTGGTCTTTGCATGATCATAAACATGATTGGCTGTAAGACCCCATGATATGCCTTTGTACATATCTATCTTTGTGTGCCTTGTTTGGGTGTTTTCGTGTGTGTCTCAGAATGTGTGTTGGTTCCTCATTATTTACATGTCTGCATCGAGTCAGATATACTTGCGGTTACAACAGTGAGAGCATGTCTACGATCACTTCCTGTTTCATCCTGTTCCTATGTCAACCAGGTCATCTTGTTTTGATTAATAACATATGTATTCAGCAGCCTATATTCTAAGGGTTACAGAGGGCATTTGCAGACCTAAACATTGGGACATCCTGTGTAGTACTTTGCTGTACTCACACACAACATTGCATTAGTGAATGGTGTGCCTTTTGATGTGCCGGTGCAGCCAGATGAGCCGATGCCCATGGAACCATGGCCAGTACAGCCTCCACTGGGGGCTATACGGAGGAGACAGGATCTCAATTCATCGCTTTTAAAATGTAAAGTATACCTTAAACTCTTGCAAATGCTCTGCAGTATTTAATCAGTAATGTGAAGTGTTCTAGGTGAAATTGGCTAAAGGTATACTAAACACAGACAATAGACAACATTTAGTCATTTAAACATTTTATTATGGCTTTTTTAGAGTGTCATTAATTTCTTTTAATGTGTTATTTATTGCCTCAAGTGCGCCGACAACTGAGGTCAATAAACTGCATATTTCTTTTTATCTCTCCAGGACCTCTGCCGTGACGATGTTCGGTATTGGCGCAGCGCGGGGGGGCAGAGGGCACGTGCTCACTCTCGGCAGCAGTGGGACCACTCTGGGGAGGAGACCTGGCCGACATATTGCTGGTGCCTGGCTCTGAAACATTTAAAAATACAATAAACATGTATACCCATGTAACATGCGTAAGCCTAATTATTTGTAAGAAGTGATGTACAGTCAGAGTTCGATAGATTTACAATGCAAGCAAAAGGGGGTAGTTACCATTCTGCTCTGGCGCGAGTGCGTCTGTGTCTCCTCCCCCCCTTCACCAGATCGACTCGGACCCAATCAACGAGGCAATTTTCTCCTCTGTCCCCGTCTAGATCAGGCTGGAGTCTGGTTGGCCTCCTCCGGTCTGCCTGATGTTGCGCTTTAGTGCAGCAACCCGCTTTTTGGTGGCCAGCTTTAAATCAGACCACTTTTTCTTGACCTAAATGTAAAGAATTGCCTTAATCAATTAGCAGGCATAAGCTTTTAGGCTGCGGATGAATAAAAGATTCATTTAAATCGTTAGGCATAGGTTAAATTATTGACTTGTATTCAAACCTCAGCCGGAGTCCGTTCCTCTATGGCAACGCTGTTGACTGCCTCCGTTAGCCTCTTCCACACAGCGGTTTTATGAGCTCCTTTGATCCCACTCTTCAGACTGCCAAAAAGCACATCCTTATTTTGCGCCACCTCGGATGTCAGGATGTCGATCTCCATCTCTGAAAAGTTTCGTTTTTTGCCAGTAACTCTTCTCTCCATGTGTGACCTTAGTGGGCGAGGCCTCCGAACCAGGAATATTTAAGGGCGTAACATGTTAATGACGATCGAATTCAGCCGCCGCATTTATCAAGACCCGATCATTCGTACGCTGGGATTGGTCAGATACGAATGTTTCATGAATCACATGTGTGTCCTATCATAAAACCAATTCTGCGCTCAGATCTGCACCTGTTTTCACGCAAGATTGATAAATGAGGGCCAAGGTCTCTGACCCAAGCTATGTTTTTGAGATGCCAAAACACAGATTTTGTTATTGCTTTGACGTGGTCACTGAAAACTAAGATCCCTCTTCATGATTACACCCAGATTTTTAACATGGGTTGAAGTCCGGGGCAGCAGGGGGTCTAGTATTAAATACAAAGGTAATTGGACAACAGCAGAAGTGATGACTGTGTGGTTAAGAGTTGGTGTGGAATGGATTAGTGTCACTAATATGATCCACTGTATGTAATTTGTCTCAGTACAAAAAGACACTGTAACAGGCTCACGTGATGTGTATATAAGCTGTTATTCTTTCTCTGTCCAGGAACTCCAGTGTGTCCTTAAATCCATACTATGTGTTCTAGTATGATGAAAGAAGCCGTTTAAAAATGTTCAAATTGTTCAAATGACCACAACAACGGGATGCACCGCTGCCATGACGTGCCGCCTCACATCCAGGATGGGGAAACCTGTTCATTAGCTGGTCCCAATCACAGTTCAGCTGCGTGTTAGTCCCCGGGGCCCCCGGCTAACGCCTGTGTGAACTGGAACTCATACTATAACACCTGTCGCGCCGGGGACCACAACCCCAACATGGGAGCCACCAGTTTCAATAACATCGCCCACGCCTTGATCGGCATATTACAGGTGAAGAGAGACTCTGATGTATGCAGAAATAGATGTGGGAGTTAAAATTGAGGCTGTACCTTGACAGTTTATTGTGGCAGCCTGGGCTAACAGTCAGTAATAGGGGTAGCGGTTAGACATTCTGTCTCCTTTCTCCTGCAGGTTGTCACGCTGGAAGGTCAGACAGACATCATGTTTTATGTCATGGATGCTCATTCCGTCTGGAGCTTCATTTTTCTCTTACTCGTCACCATTGTAAGAAGCAACTTGTCTTTATTTTTGTTAGTGAGCAGCATTAGTGTTTGACCATGTTCCTAAGTCTCCAACCACAACCTGAAAATATAAACAGGTAGATTCAAATGTTATTCTGTACTCAATAACAGACAGGAGTACTTCAGTATACCACAATATAAAACCTTCCAGGTAGTCAAGTTTACATAAAAAAAAAAATAAAAAAAACATACTGAGAACTAAAGTCCTCTTGAAAATGTTGGTAAATGATGTATAAAAACATATTGTGTTGCTCTTATTGTTGTTTGAACTGCAGTTCTCTAAAACCTTTATTTGAAGCTCCAAGTGTTGTGTGACATACATTTGTCGTATCTTTTGATGCGTTTGGGGAGGTGGGGTGTGTAAATGCGCAGTGTGTATATGTATGTTTTCATTGTGTATGTGATTAATGTAGATGTGTATATGCACACTTTCATGGTGTTTCACCCTAATTGACCTCCCATAAATAAGCCTGCTTTCTCATGAGCACGCAAAACCTTTGCGTGCGCACACGAAACTTTCTGGTGCGCACCAGAAACTGAAAGATTTTTTTTCCCCCCATGTCCCCTTAGGAGCTCCCTATTTTTCTGTTGAGACCAGTCACATTTAAGTTCACTATGTGCTCATGTTGCTGGTGCAGTGTCCGTGAAGATCTTTTCTTTCCCGACCAGATGGGCTCCTTCATTATTATGAAGCTGTGCATGGCTGTCATTTGCCTCACAGGTCTCTAAGAGCATGACGTGGCATAGGAGAGAGAAGCAAGCCAACCCTGTCGAACAGCTCTGTTTCCAGTTCCTCCGCTGGCTGTGAACCATCGCCCGCAACTGCATCAGGTCAGATAGTGTAAAGGTTGTATATGCAACTCAGACATGTGCAGGTCAGATTTGTAGTCTGCAGTGATATCTGGTGGTATAATTATGTAAGATTATATCAGATGCATTCTTCTTTCTTTCTTCCTTCTTGAATAAATCACCCAGAATATGCGCAGTTCTTAGGATGAGTGCAAACGTAAATGTTTTCCTCTGGTATCAGTTTAACGGTACTTCTAGTTTAACCTGAGTTTAAAATCAAACATGCCTTTAGATTGACTCTTATGTTGTTTTCAACGAAACATATTGTTCATGAAAACAAACTGTTGAAAGTAAAAAGTTAACAATTTTCTCATCACACACTACCTGGACAATTTAACGTTTGAAAAACAACATGTCTTTCGTATTCACCAGATAGACCCGTCAACGAGGTTGAAAGCCCGTCGACAGCAGGGAGTTAAGACCAGTCGCGCAATGGTGAGACTAGTCGTTTGTTGTTTTCTTTGTTTTTTGACAAGAAACCAGCAGCAGCAGCAGCAGAGCAGCAGCGCCTTTGACTCGCTGCGTCTCCCCGTCTTCCAGGGACAAACCTGGGAGCCATCGAGGAGAAAAACTTGGGAGGCTGATCAACAGCAATCTCTTTGACAGAGTGTTCATGTTAGCCGTCATTCCTCTGTATTCTCACCATGGCCATCAGAACCACACCGTGCAGGGTAGGAACAAAGTTGCCTGCTGTCTCATTCACGACGTAAAGGAGGAGTTCACTACTCTTTTTTCTGTTCATTCTTTTCTTTCTTGCTTATTTTGTATTGATTGTTTTATGTTCTCACTCTTCCCTCTCTGCATTTCCCCGTTCTCCTTGGGACCTGTTACTCACTCCCTCTCTTGCTCTCTCTCTTTTTCTTCCAGCCTAAGCAGGTGGCAGAGATACTGTAAGATCAGTAACATCGTTTCTTCACTCTCGTGTTTGTTGTGGAGCTGACAATAAAGCTGCTGGTCCTCAAGTGGGCCTACTTCAAGGACCGAAACAACCTCTTTGATTTTGCCATCATTATCATCAGGTAATATGATCCGAAATTAAACTCATGGATACAGTCGTTCCGAACAGCGTATTAAAATGTGTTTGTTTTTTTGGTTTTCAGCTTGTGGGAGATACTTGCCAAAGCTGATAGCAGGTTGGCTTCCCTATGTGCGCTTCATCTGCTGCGGTTTGTGCGGCTGCTTCACAGCCCTAACCCTGCCTTACTTGAAGAGACAGCTGCTGAGGAGAGGCAGCCCTGCTCTGCCAGCTGCTGCTGTTTTTCACCATCATTTTCAGGCACGCACACCATATTCTTCCTCCCCATGTGTCTGTTTGAGGATATCTGTCCTGTCACAATGCTGTTTTACTGCTATAATAATCACCACATTTGAGTGATTGTGTCTCAGTTCTTTGCAGTGTGATGGGCATTTGCCTGTTCGGTGGTAAATTTACCTTAGAGACCCAGAGCGGAAGCACCATCAAAGACCGGATTAATTTGACTCCCTACTGTGGTCCATGGTCACTGTGTTCCAGGTCAGTTTTTGACGTCCTAATCTGTGCCATCATTGTTGCAGTCCATCAGCATGCTATTGAATCTGTCTGTCTTGCTCTCTTTGATTAAATCTATCAATCTAGATCCTGACTGAGGAGGACTAGAATCTGGTGCTGTATGATGCTGTGGCTGCCACTTGCCCGTGGACTGTCTTCTTCTCTTTTGCACCATCATCGTGGTCGAAAAACACGTTCTCCTCAATGTTCTCATGGGCATATTAGTCTAGAGTTTCCAGGCCATGGTGACCGTGTCATTGAGGAAAGCACACTCAAAACACTTGCATACACACCTATCCCAAACTCTTTGTTTTAGCACTCCTCAGATTCAGATGACGAAGACTTCATCCAGCCTGACTTCTGAAAGCAAGTTTTCATTGAGTGAAAACCACGAGACAAATTTAAGTTCCGTAAGAGTCACAACTTCCATGTTCTGGTTTCAGAATCAACTGAGAGGTCTCTGACATAGTGATCAATCTGTTCAACTCCACTTCATGTTGTGTTCCAGGGTTCCTCAAGACCTGATGAAGGCTACCCTCTCTCTCTCCATGTGAATCCAGCAGCCCCACCATGACAAGCTCTGCACCTACAGATACCAACGACCACGACGTGAGTTCCTAAGAGCAAGAGTTGCATGTGGCAGGAAGACGTGATCAAAGCCACTTTGGGATTTAAAAAAACAACAATGTTGGCTTTATTCTGAGCAACGTTTTGCTGGTGTACCACACCTAGGGATGGGAATTGGTAAGACTTAATTGATACCAATGCCATTATGGATTCTGCTTATCGATCCAGTTCTTTATTGATTCCTGTGGATTTTCTCTGTGGGAAAAAAAGTAGGCCTATACAAGTTGTCAGTGTCAACAATGCAAATTTTATTATGAAGTTATGAACACTGAGCAAGATAAATATCTGCTCTATAGTTGCTCAATCCCTCGAGGAGTGGGTGCTGTCTGCTCTCAGACGGGAGCAGGCTCCCGTTGTTCACTTACAAGAGCCGGCTCGTTCGCGACGGACACATCACTAATACGTACCTTCACTGCTCTGCTGAGACTGGGAAGCATTCATTTTCTAGCAGCGTAGAGCGTCAAACACATGGCACTTCTGATATTTAATGCGCTGCTGTGTCAACAAATGTTTCATGTTTGTTTTGAAATTAAGCCACACTTCCTTGAATCCTTCGTTGTCGTTCGCGCTGACTGCATCTCGCGAAGGCGTGACGTCATTGTTTTGTAAGGCACCCGGAACCAGGTGGAAAGCATCAATAAGGGAATCGGTAAGCATAAAGGCAAATGATGTTGATGAATCGCAGGGCTTAAAGTATTCCGGCACTGTGCCGGTTCGCAGGCGTAACACTGTGAGAGAAAAAATTTAAAATTAATAGTTAATCGACTGTTATAGATATGGTTTATCATGTAAGAGGTAATAAAGTTCCCCTACCAATGGTATGAGAGGAACAGAGCTCTCGCTCTCAACCTAACCAGACACTGATCCTAACAAACTTAACTAGCCAATCAGAAGCAGAGCGGCGCGGGTCTTGGCAACACTGGCAGTGTAGGATCCAGCGGCTTGAAGTAGCCGAGCGCTTGCGTCTGCATGCTGTAGTGGAGGAAGCTATTTGCCACCAGTGGTTTAAAAAAAAAAAAAAGTGCTCTCTTATCGTGAAGTGGACCCGAGTCATAAAACTGCTGTCTGCACACTCCAACATACAGTTACGTTACCAGGAGTGACAGTTATGCCGGATTTCCACTTGCAACGTTAACACCGCGGAATGTCAGCGCCGTGGTCACCACAGCCAAACGCTGCCACTCTAATCAATATTAATATTTCCACTGGAAGCGCCGCGACGCGTCTCAGCAGCAGCTCACCGTGCCGCAGCACTATCAATCTGTAGCAGTTCTATTTTTAACGTTCCCGTTGCTAAATTACATCAAGCTCAACAGAGCAGATCGCACCAGACAGGAAGTTAGACACAGTATCAAAGTAAAACACTTTCCGCCCCTTTCAAAATGAAACACAACATGCACGTCATCTAACTTCACATCAACATTACGTCATGAACGTTACCGGTGTTACCAGGACAACGGTCAATTGATCAGAGGGTCGGACTCGACAGGATGGACGACGAGAGATTGATCGTTGAAGTGGAAAAACACAAAGTGATCTATGACACAACAGATCCTTTTTACAAGGACAATGGAAGAAAGGACAAAGCCTGGTATTTAATTGCAGGAGTTTTGGGAGCGGATCGTGAGTATAAAGTTGTTAAACTATTGCCAAGATGCTACAAATGTGATTCTAAAAACTTAATGTTAATCAGAACTACCGTTTGAGTACATCTGTGAAAACTGTGTTAATCATTACTAATATAGCACATTACCTATTTCTTACCCTGTCCCTCATCAGTGCAAAGTCACTGAAAATTTTTAATGACTTTATAAAAATTTGTTTTTCTTATAGAAGTACTTGAACTGAAAACTTTTAAAGCTTTTGCGTACTTGTAACCACTTTGGTTTATTATTTATTAACACTTCTTTGCGAAAAGAGGAAACTAGCATAGAAGAGATTACACACAGCAGCTGGTACTTATAAGCGTTGTAATGTAATAAACTCTTAGAAATAGGCTACCTATTTCTTACCCTGCCCAGTGTTAAATATTGTTGAAATAGTCAGATGTGGGGGAAGTGTATCAACTTTCAGTCTCTACCTTTCGTATGCTAATGTAAATTGCTGACGGCACTGCATTTACAGTGGGGGGTTGCAGTTCACACTACATTTTGTGAGGCAGCAGGCTAATTTTTAAATGTTTTATTTACAATGAATGATGCCACCTTTAGAATAATAGAACAATAAATCTGCAATGAGAATGATAAAAAAAACATCTGACATCTATTTCAGGTTCAGGTTCAGTTCAGGTTAATTTATTTAGCACAAAAAAAAAGTGTATAATGCTGCGCAAGGAGGGAACTAAGTCCTAGACGGACTTCTACTAGGTTCCACCCCTGTCATAAGCAGACAACATACATGAGCTAAACAAAAACAGAAGACAAAAGATCAAATTTACAAATATATACATTTTTCACGCCTTTTAAAAAAGCTTTTAAACCATCCTGTCCTGCCACGACACACTGCCTTGTGGGGAGTTGAAATAGGTGGAGAAGATCTCCCTCACATGACAGGCCTCTCTTGAGGCCCTGTTTCCTCCCATGTTGCGTACGGGTGGCAGGTTTCTCCCGTTGCTCTGCCTCCTCCAGCAACCTCATATTCTCCCTCGGGGCAAGCAGGAAGTTGTGGAGGATGCATGCAGCCACAACGAGGGTGTCCACATTTTGTGGGTGCAGGTTGATCCTGCGATGCAGCACTCTCCACCTGGATGAGAGAATGCCAAAAGCATTCTCAACCACCATCCTTGCCCTTGAGAGTCTGTAGTTAAAAATCCTCCTTTGGTGAGTGAGGTTCAGTCCAGGGAATGGTCTCATTAGGTATGGCTTCAGTGGGAAGGCTGCATCACCCACCATGACATGTGGCACATCACCCAAGTGAGCAGCGCCAGGCAGAGAGGTACTGGGTGGGACATGAAGTGACTTGGTCTCCATTCCTCTCCCCAGAGCTGACCCAGCATATACACCACCATCACTGGTCCTTCCGAAGTCCCCCACTTGAATGACCCTGAACTTGTAGTTTGAGTCCACAAGTGCCAGCAGCACTATGGAGAAGGTTTTCTTATAACTGAAATACTGACTCCCGGTCTGTGGTGGGGCTTGGATGGTCACGTGTTTCCCATCTAGTGCTCCCAGACAGTTTGGAAAGTTCCATTTCTTCCAGAAGCCGTCAGCCACTTCCTCCCATGTGTCTTGTGTTGGCCTGGGCAGGAACCTCTCCATCATGGTTTTCGCAATGGCAGCACACACCATGTGGACTGACTTCATTACTGTTGCGTGCCCCAGGCGGTAGCTATATGCCAGACTCAGTAGGGAATCCCCGGAAGCCATGTACCTGTGAGGGAAGAAGCAAATAAATATAAGTTATATGTGAACATTTGATATTCACCTGTGTCTCTCCTTTGTTTCAGCTGATATGTGCAAAGCTAGATGGAAGGTTTTAAGGGATGCCTTTGTAAAAAAACAAGAAAAAAAGCCTTCCGAGTGGATCGGCAGGTGGCACACAAAAGGAGTGGAAATACACAGACATCATGTCCTTCCTTTTGCCCTACATCCAACCAAGAAGGTCTGTATCAATTACTTAGACTAAAGTAAATTTCATTAAATTATTGAAGCCTCAAACAATACTGATAACAGTAGTGTTGTAAAAAATGTTACTTCAAAGTGCACTATTACAGTGGTGAGAACTTGTATATATAACTTGTACATAAAACTGTTATGTTCATATGCAAATTGTTCCTATGTCTAATTTTATATATACTGTATATATATAGCTCAAAAAGCAACTTGAGCCAGTCACAAACAGATGAGGAATGGTCAGGTACCCCTCAGTCATTGTCAGGGTCTGAGGATCAGTCCAGCACCCCTGGCATTTCATTACAACAACCCTTTACATCTCTGGCTCCATCAACCCCAGCACCATCTACCCCAGGGACAGGACATCAACACCGTCTGTTGCAGCGCCGGTGCCCGTGAAACCAGAAGAGGCCAAAGACCAGACACAGACATTTGGGAGCGACTGATGTCTTTGCTGGAGCAGCCGGTGCTGAAACCTCACATGCCTGATGGGGACCTGGATGAGGCGTACAATTTCGCCTTGAGCATTGTGCCAATGTTGCACAGACTAAATAAGGACAGTTGACAACAGGCAAAAATGGAGATCCTGTCTCTTTTGCACAACCTTGAAATAGGCCAGGATCAACAAGCCACTTTCCCTGCTCTGAGACAAAGATCTCACCCCTCACAAATTCAACCTCCTCCTCCTCCTAGAGCACCGTTGCCTCCCCCCACTCCAGGACATTTTCGGCCCATTAACCAACCCCCACAAACAGGGGCATTCACAGAAATGCTGCATTCTGACTGGGAAGATCCAAACGCTACAGGGCCATACTACACAGACATGTAGTAAATGTAAAAAGAGAAAAATTGTTTGTTTGCCTGAAGATTGAAAATTTTTTGTTAATGTTACTATTTTACAGTATTTAAGTTTTTATTCTGTTTTTTAAAAGCTCTTCTCTTAATCTTTTTCACTTTTGCTATTTTTTTTTTTAACACTTTAAATACTTATTACGTGTATATGTTCACATTTTTATTTGAAAAGTATTAAAAATGTTTCTTCAGCTTGTGGTCTGTGATTTCATTTGTTTGTGGTTTACCTTCTGCTTAGGTGTTGTCTTGTTCTATGGCAGCTCTGTAGTTCATACTTTGCCTGGTCACTTCAGGGCCAATGAAGGATAGAAGTTCGTCCATTTGCTCAGCACTCATCCTGAAATACTGGTGGTGGCGTTGGCTGTCCAGCCTCAGTTCAGCCACCAGATGGTAAAAATTGCCTTGTTGTCTTCTTTGCTGGTTGAGGGGATGAACCCAAAATCTGCTCCTTCTCCCTCTACGCTTCCTCTGCAGTCCTTCAAGTAGGAGAACTAATGCCAGTGTTCTCCCTCTGCTTACAGGCACTGTATGTGAACAATACACATGAAATAATAATTATTAGGCTGTTATTATACTCAGCGGGGATGAGAAGGAGAAAAACGGCTGGCTCGCAAGGCAGCGCTGCGCTGCCGTAACACGTCCGGTGGGGATTGACGCCGGGCAGAGGATGGAGCAAAACCGCGACGCTGACGGCCCCAGTGGAAATCCGGAATTACACATCTGTCAGTGAGCCAACACTGAGGTGTGGTCAGGGATGGGAATCAGGGATGTGAATCATTTAACTACTGACACATCCGCTAATAATCAGTGATATATTTGCGTGTCCAATCATAAAATATATCACTGATTAGTAGTGGATGTGTCAGTTCGGTTCGGCCCAACAGCTCTGTCCACACGCTTACCACGCTTTCTCACTTGCTTACTCACTATAACTGTCCTAGTCTGACATCTAACTGGAAGAGGAGAAGAAGACAGACACAGTTAACAGTAACAACAACAACAACAACATGTTGTATAACAGCAGCAAGAGCAGGTGCAACAACAGGTCCGCTGCGGCTTGTGGGGGAAAAAAAAAAAAAAAAAACATACCATGAGTGGTATATGGAGATATTTTGTATTTGACATGGATCATCAGGTACAAGTTATAGACAAGCAGAAGCCAGCATGTAAACGATGCCACTGGGGGAAACCACCAAATTATCTAAGCAGCTTAGAGGCAGACATCAGATCTGTACAGTTCAGGGTGAGCTTTGTTCAGTTGTTAACTGTATATTAACATGTCATCAATATGTTCATGTCCAGAAATGTTACCGTTGATGTTTGAATTGTGACAGGTGATATCTTTTGTAACAATGCTTCTCACACAATGTTCACAAAGGCTAGTGTTAGCTTGTTTAGGCTACAGATGGCTTATTTTGGGTTTCCAACTGGCTAACACATTTTGNGTGTTCTATGGCAGCTCTGTAGTTCGCGCTTTGCTTGGTCACAGCTTCTCACACAATGTTCACAAAGGCTAGTGTTAGCTTGTTTAGGCTACAGATGGCTTATTTTGGGTTTCCAACTGGCTAACACATTTTGTTTTCTGATATTTTTTGTACCTTACATATCTTCCAGGACAAGATGCTGTTCAAGAACAGAAGAGCGCTAAAGAGAGGGTGGTATAAGGCTGCAGCAATCACATATTGCCAATGAAGTTTTAGCATGGAAGCTAATGTAACTTCTTGTTCTTGTGGCGCTTGTTGCGTTGTTTGACAGGCTTCTGTTTGGCTGTTGATCAGTGTCACCACCTAACAGAATGTTGATGTTTCTGCCTTATGCAAATACAATTCACTTAAAAATGATAGTATTTGATAGGCTGTGTAAACAAGTTATGTATGCAGTCAGACAATTAATGTAATTTTCAATGCAATGCAGGTTCAGTGCAAAGTAATGCAGAAAATGGTAAACCATGTTAATTGTCATGGTTATCATGGCAGACATTTTATGTTTGAGATTTTGTCATTTCCTGTTTTATTTTGTAGTTAGTTTCCTTGTGCGTGTCTCTTGATGTTTTGACTTCCTGTCTTTGTCCTGTTTCCCTTCTTGTTGATTGTCTGCCCCGCCCTAATGTGTTTCACCTGTGTTCAATCACCCTTGCCTCCCGTGTGCCTATTTAGTCTCTGTGTTCCCCATTGTCTTGGTCAGTTCGTCTTCTTTTCATGGCTCATGCGTTTCTGGTGTATTTGGATTTCTTGTTATTGCTTGTGTTTTGCTCCTGCTTTTCTCTCCTGATTAGTTTCCCTAGTGTTCTAGTTTTGTTCCTGGGTTTTGCCTCCATTTTGAATTTTGAGTTCTGTAAGTAATTTCTTGTTATTAAAAGACCTTTTCCCACCAACCCCCTTTTTTGTGGGGTGCATCTGGGTTAAATTTTTGCCTCAAACGTGACAGTTAATTGTTTTTATTTTGTTGACATTGTGGTTCTGTTAGTGATTAAATGTACTTTTATTCTTTACTTTTCACACTTTTTTTTAGTAACATATACTATACATATTTAGTTATATACATACTGTATATATTATGTTTAGCATTTTGTGCAGTATTAAAAGTGTAATAGTGCATTATTTATAATAAACATGTCTGTCCCATTAATGCTGTGTGCTGTCAGGTATGTGTATTTATGTTAATGAGGAGTGAATCTTAAAAGTGACATTGTCCCTTTAAAGACCCATCGGTTTCCATGCTGACCATCCAAACTGATATCAGCTGTAACAAAACAAAGCTTTGCTATAAACTACATGAGCTGAATGTCAACATTCATTGATAATTTGGTCGGTACTAAAGGGCATTCACTCCAACTTCACCCCTGTATTTTTAATGTGATGGTGCACACTGCAACTTACAAAATGGTAACATGTTTTGTAAAAGTGTAACACCATTCATATCATTGTTCACTCTTCAGCTCCGATACACTGCACATTAAAGCCAGTTTATGTCACTGCTTCAAACAACTAAATCAATGAAAAGTCACAACAGTAAATCAGGTTTGTTCAGTTTTTAGAATCAAATTTATTTACAAAAAACAGGAACATAAAACATAACATTTATTACCAATTTAAAGATAAAACACTGAAATGTAAAAGGCACTACTTATTACTATTTAAAACGATAAAAAATAAAGATGAAAATAGGCATAGAAATGTGGCATTCAATGTAATTTACAAATATACACAATTATTTGCAATAATTTATGCAAAGTAACAATTATAATGAATTATCTCAAGAACACAAATTGATTGATTGATTACTCTGAGGATCAGTCTGCGGAGCTGGATCTGATCTGAATCTGCCCTGGAGACGGTGGAGCCGGCTCAGTGTCAGACTTCTCTGCGTTTACATGTTCTTCCTCAGAGCCAACGCCCTCCTCTGGAGAGAGTTGGTACAGTTCACCAGCATAAACTGGGACATGATCACAAAGAAGGTGAAGAAGAGCAGAGGTGTGTGTGTGTGTGTGACTGAGGTTGTCAATGAGCTCAACTCCCAACACAGCGCAGATGAAAAAGAATAACATGAATGCAGATATTTCCAACCTGGAATCAAAGAAACTTAGGCGGCAGGAGCAAAACAAAACCATTCACACTCACTTTACATTTGTAATGAATCAACCCCACTGTGTGCGTGCGTGTGTTACCTGTGACAGCGTCCTGATGATGGTTTTCAGGATGACTCGGATATTCTTGGCCTTCAGCACTGAAGAGAGGCATAGGAGCTGTTCACACCCAACACTCACACACACTCCAAAACTAATATGATTTCAGTTTGTTGTGTGTGCGCAGGTATGTATCGTGTGTGTGTGTGTACACCTTTTGCATGTCTTAGTGCTCTACAGACTCTCAGGATGAGACCAAGACCACAGTGACATCCAACTGATTCCACACACACACACTCATTCCTGTATGGGTACCAAGGTGAGCTCCGGGTATATTAACCAGGAAGTGAGGACCACCCTTTCTGCTACACTTACAGACAAATGCATGCCAGATTTAATCACTAGACGGCTCTCTGACTCAAAGGGGAAAAATGCCTTTCTTTTTTTTTTTACCATTGGAGTGAGGACCTTTTTAATGGGGGCACTATTGGGTTCATGTCTGGCAGGACTGTATTAAGTACCTTCTTTCTTTTGCTTGTAGCCATTCTTTGCTAGCCATTATATGTTTTAGCATGGACAAATAACGTAATAATATATCAATCAGTAGGTATTCTGCTTGCCATGAGCCTCAAACTGAAAATCTTTTCAAAGATTTTAAAATTGATGCTGTGACCATCGATCAGACTACTGCACCAAAGCACAGACGTACTACTGAAATAACTTAAGCAATGCATATCAATACAAACAGTTGTACAATAAGCTGTAGATGCCAACTCTGGTGACCTGAACCAGATTTATTTCAGTTTCTGAAATGTTTTTCTTTGTCTCCTTTCACAGTAAACATAGACTATATAGAATTTTCATTGAATTAAAAGGAAATGAAAATAAATTCTAGATGCAGTATTAAATCTCACTGCTTGTTGTCTTATTGCTATGTAACACGACTTATATAGTACACAACCTGAGCAGCAACAATCAACATCAAAACATAGCAGACCTCCGGTTCAATGTAACAATTATGTTGTACAAAGTTTTTTTTTACGTCTTTCTATGATCTTCTATGCAAGGATTCCTCTTTTTCTATGCACTTAATGCAGTGTTCATTCATGAGTGTTTGTCCAATCAGAACCTCCACTGCTCCTTTAAGACAGAATCCAATCTTGGCTGCCTTCGAAGGCTTTCCATACTCATTTTTGCCTGGAATAAACTCTGAAAGCCTCTTCACTACACTGACAACAAGCTGAAATTTGGATGGTGCATATAGATCTTCCAGACCCTTCAGTCTTGTCCATCTCTTTTGCAGCCAACATAAATCGGCCAAGCTCTCTCATCTTCTGTGCAATGTACTGGTGCCTAGACTTCACACAACCATGTTTTGCATACAGTGACTCTCCATATCTGCAAATCAAGGTATCACTCCACATGTGAAAGGACACATCTTGCCGCATGTTGTTAATGATACCCTGGCATCCGGTGGAGGAAGTCACTATTGGAAACAGGTGTGCAGCATGGCTCTGTACTGATCCTCTTGTCTTTTGTCCGTCTTCTGTCACACATAATTTCTTACTTTTGCATGTGGACTGATGTCTCCACAAATCCTTTTTAGCAAACATTCCAAAATAAAATTGCCAAGGCAAATAGTCCTTAACCGAAGTTTTGTCAGAGGGCTGCTGCCGAGTCACTAGCTCTACTCTGCCTTTTTCCAGGACTTTTGTATTGTGCTTGAGGTCGCCTTTATTTCGCAGTTGTTCCAAAAGAACCTTTCTTTCTTTCTTTGAATCCTAAAGGAAAGCTAAAGGTATATGCTAAATCCTGGATATTCATGTGTTTTCTCTGCAAATGCCTCACTATCTTTAAGTTTGATTGACCACACTACAGGCAATAATGATTTCTGAGGTGGCTTGTACTCTGAGTCCGATCCTGTGTGGCTGCTGAATTCAGACTCAGAGGAATCACATTCCAACTCCTCAAGGACTCTGTCCAGCTGTAAGTAAAAAGCATTATCATGAGAATGTCATCAAATTCACTTATCAAGTCTTAATTTTACAGATATACTTTTTTTCCCAATATCTTGAAAATTGATCACACTCACTCAAATCACACTGATATTAATTGAAGTCAGCTGTAAAGTTGTATTGTAACAGAACAGTTGACAAATTGAAACAACGATCACCATGTTTAGCATCATAACCAAAGTCATCAGTTTCATATTGAAATTAAAATATCCTTTGGAAGATTTCAAAATTATTAGTTGTTATTTACAAAAAGCAGATTATAAGCATACTATTTTTGAATGCAACAAATGTTAAAGTGTACATGTTCAATTCAAGATATTTTCATTTATGCTTGAAAAAGTTAAAATTGTTTTATAAAATTGTATTATAAAAAATATTAGCCTTCTATTTAGAATTAGCTAATTCATCTAGCACACTGTAACTGCTCTTTAATCATATTCATTTTGATGTATGAATAAGTTCCATGAAACTATCCCCTCAAATGTAATGATAAACTTGCCTTAGGATCTCTTTTGTTAAAAACTTGAGCTGCCCTTTTTGTGTTTCTTAAGTCCCAACTATAATGTCACTGAACTTACAGCGTTTTCTGCTCACTTAGCCAGAAGAGATTAAATTGTTCCATTCAACTTGTTGTCGTGCATCATTTTTTGATTAATGTTGGTGACTTGGAAATTAAATTCATCCATAATGTTACATATCAGTGACAATGGTTGCTGTGCGTTGATTAATTCTATCTGAGTACAGAACTTAAGCAGACACCAATTAACAATAGAACTGCCAAGACGGACTGACAGACCGTTTGAGTTTTTATTACATCAATAACTTTGTTTAAATAAAAACTACAGGTCTCTCAGTCCATGACTTTTCCTGAATATATGTTTTTGATGTTTTCTGAAGCCTAGAACGTAATAAAATAAAAACACAAGATTTCTGAGCATTTATTCCTCGGACTGCCAAAGCGGTCATATAGACCGCTGTGGCTAGCTGTGGCCATAGGAATTATTACAATGTCTCTATTTTGTGGTATTCACACATCTATTTTAGTCCACTTATTGTTTTCATTTAACATTAGGCCACAAACATTAACATTACCCCAACATTACATTTTTATATGCAGATCTGGAAAGAGAACAAGAATCACTTTCTCAGGACCTTAGCGAGGGGGAAGCTGATGGTTTAGTGATGAGAAAAGTCAGTCGGCTGGCACATCTGTCAGCATGTCCACTCATGATGCAGCCACTAAGCAAACTTTATTTTGTGAAACAAACTAGACCTTGATTTTGTAAATAGTCAGCCTATAGGCTATAAACAGTAAGCAACATCTACAATCACCCTCACTTAGGCTATAATGAATAAAGAATTATAATGCAGTTTAATAAATCTCAACTGTGCTGCCGGTGGCCATATAAGTCTCTGTGAGAGCTTGTAGGCTAGGTCAGATCCAGGTGGAACGATTATAAAAAAAAAAACTTTAGTTGTTGAACAAAAAATAACAATCCAATAAACCTCAGAGCGAACAGCGACAGCGGCTCTTGACATGAGAGCGAAACACTGTCTCCAGATGCAGGTGTGTGCAATTGGTGCGTCAGGCAGTGCTGCGCGATCACTACTAGTCAATCACTCTCTAACATTATCTACCCCCCACCCCTGACACGACATTATATGAAGAAGGAGAAGTACTAACAGTTATTTTTTCCACTTCAAGAGCTGCTTGTGAACCCAAACAATGTAAATACACGTGGCGGTCTGGGAGACCGTTGTGGCAGCTTTAGCGGGTGCTAGAATGCTGGCGGCCCTAGTGTTAAGTCCACTGTAAAAGTCCAAAAATCATATCACATGAACATAGGTTAACTAGCATGTAAGTGTCGATCTATGTTAATGGAGTAGTTAATTAAGATCAAGCCACTTCCATGTCTGCATGCTAAATATAAAGCATATTAAGCATACACCAGAGGTTTGTATTCACTTTCAGCTCTCAGCAAAAAAGCAAATAAGTGTTCTTGAACTATTTTCTTATTTCATTCAATCTGTCCAGGCCTTTTCCACTGCTCCATTTGACTCTATGGGCAGCGTAAGCTGCTTCCAGAGCTGTGTTCGAGAGGTTAGCAGCAGTGCAGGTGCAGGGGGGGGGGGGGGTGCCTCAGTTATCACTATATTCACTGTAAAATAAGAATGTTTGCATTCAAGCCCTGACCAACTCATCTGACTTCCTTTGTTAGTAGCTTTTTCTCATCTTTCTGACAGCAGTACTTTCTGCAGTGCAATATTGTCCAAATCATGCTTCAAATGGTGTAGTAACACAGTCTGTTTCAACACTGCAGTGAGATGAGACGTTTGCTTCTGCAGCTGCTTCTCTGTCCTGCCAGAATGTTGTGGAGAGGATGGTTGGTATTGTCCAAGATGGCCTCCATCTTACATTGCATGCGTCTCTCCACAACAGTCCTGAGTGAGTCCAGACTCCTGCCAAGCACAGACCCAGCCTTGTGTTCATGTCTGACATGCTGCTGCCCCAGCAGCCTGCAGCATAAAAGAGTACACTGGCCACCACTGATGATAAAACATGTGTAGCATTTTACTGCAGACGTCAAAGGACCTGAGCCTCCTGAGGAAAAAGAAGGCGGAGAAGCAGCAGCTCCAGCTTCATGATGTGTGTTGTGAGGGCCACCGGTCTGTAGTCATTTATTTCAGCCAGTCACCCTACTTCAGGTACATGATGTTTTCCACAGGACCGGATCACCTGATGTTGCCTGGCTGTTCTTCTCTTTATAGCCAGTGATGGTATAAAGACGCAGGGCTCTGTCTTACATTGTGCCTTGTGCCGCTTTGCACTGGGTTTAAGGGTTTTTGCTAGTTTCAGATTGACGCGGTTGTAATTTTCCCATCTAGCACCCATGTTTAGATAGCAAATATACTTGCGCTCTGGTCTGAAGGCACAGTATCTCACTGTTATTTTACAGTGCATTATCAAGGGAATAATATGCTCTGCTTGTTACGCACAGGCCAAGTGAGCTTAAAATGTTCTTCAGATGTTTGGATAAGTCAGGTGGAACATCAGAGCACAGCCTACAGAAGGTCAGAGCTTCTTCGTTCTTTCTTACTACCAAATAAATCACCCAAATATGTCCACAGTTCCATAATGAACTGAAGATTTATTTCACACTTACAGGCCTAATATAAAATATTTCTAGTGTTGTGATTTGTGGCATTACTCCTTTGTAGAGCTGCGTGCAGCGCACTGATTCACTCAGCCCTTCCTTGCCCCTCAGCCACATAATGAGGAAAAATCTGTTTCCTGCTGAGCGCATGGAGAGGATTTATGCATGCAGTGATATGAAAAGCAGTGCTGTGAATGATGCACAGTGAAGATTTTGTTTGGTGTCCGAGTTACTGTGATGTGTTCAATAGTTATCTGACTGACTTGAAATTGCACAAAAAGACCTTACAATGTATGAGATGGAATTTTCTTTAAAAACTGCATTGAAAAGACGTTTAAAAAATAAAGATAACGATAAAGATGATAAAAATGTGATGGCTGGGGGGGTGGGGGGGTAGGCAATCTTTCAGTAGTATACTAGTAGGAGGGCTTTATAGTAAATTTTTTCACTGGCACCCATTAATATCTCTAAAAGGAAAAGTGGGAGAAATGTGCTTTAACTCTTTAATATGAAATAATAGAAAACATACTGAAGATTTTGATGCCTAAAAAACCTTTTGGAACCATTTAAAACAGAGCTGACAGGCTGCAGCTCTCAGGCTGTGAGAGGTGGGAAAACAGCTATTGGCTATTGGCTCTCGCCCACCCCTGTGGTTCGCTCTGATTGGTCAGGGGAGACGTCTATCTACAAGCCTAGAGTCCTTCAGAAAAGCTGTGAAAACTGGCTTAACACATCATTATGTCTTACTGTAAGCTCGGTTACACTCGCTCTCTTCCCCTTGACCCTCCTGAAGTGAAATCTGATTTCACCCTTTCAGGGAGGCCTCCATTTGTAGCCAGAGAGCTAACGAATGATAGCAGAGCTGCTAACACAGAAAAGATGGAGCCAGACTCAAGAGAGAGAGGAGAAGTGAGGGAAGAGCAGCGGATACAAATCGCTCGTTCGTCTCCTTTGGACTTTTCATGACGATATTCACCACCTGGAATAGTTTTATAAGGAACCATTTAGATTATTGTGATCTGTGGACAAATAATGGAGGAATGGAGAGAGAATCAGAGTTCTACACGTCTAAATGGTAGGCAGTCACCATGCTGGTAGACATTAATAAATCATATTTATGTGCTTATGATTAGTGCAAAATGAACTGAGAACTTCTTAAAAGAAACAGTACGTCTCTAGCTCAAAGGATCGCAGAGTTATGAGGCTCAAAAGACAGCGTGATATTTGCAGGGCTTAAAGTGAAAAGCCTGGGGGGGGGCACCATTTATTTAAAAATACTATACGTCAACAGTAACAGTGCAACAGCTCTCAAGTGCAAGCTATTTTGAAAAACTTCTGGATAATTATAATTTGGAAAAAAAAGATTTGCACATATATAATATGTGCTTTGCACCAGTAAGTAAGTGCAATGTAAGAGACAACTGCAAACAATACTGCAATAATATAGCAAAGTTCAAGTGTTTCCTTCTGAAAAACATAAAATAATGATCCAGGCCGTTGCTGACACACACGCTGCAGATGAACCAACAGACGGGGGAGTAGTTGGTGTAATATGGCGCCTGCTCAAACTCCGTGTCTGTGAACATGCACAAACACACAGACATTCACAATTCATAATCATGTATGTGTGTAAACTCAAACACATACATGACACATGATACAACTCTTTCTCCTTACCCCTGACTGGTTGCAGTGTCCTTCCTCCCTCCTCCTCTTCATCCCGTGTTCTTTGCTCCTGCCGACACTGGTGGAAGGTCTCTACCATCACACGATGGATGCCTGGCGCTTGTTTCTGCACGGTGTGCTGGAGGAAGCTAAGATCTGCCACCAGCGGTAAAAAAAAAAAAAAGTGCTCTCTTGTCATGGACCCCGGTCATAAAGCTGCTCTTTGAACACTCCAACATGCAACTACGTTACCGAGAGCGACAGTTACGGTTGACACTCAGTCATCAATGACTGACCGTGTCTGCGATCAAAAAATACGTGTGTGCACGTTCATTGCTGAAAATGAGCTTTCCCTCACAATTTCTTTGTTTACAACCCAAAAAGAATGAAGAAAAAAGTGATAGTAGCCTTCTTGATTTCACTTTAAACTTGTTTACCAGTTCCTTATGAACTTAAACGTTACTGTATTTTTTTATTTTCAATATTTATTTTTGTACTTATTTTCCATTAATTATTTATTTCCCATTATTATCTGTTTTTCAGAAGGAAACACTTAAACGTTGCTATAGTATTGTAGTATCGTTTTAATTACAGTAATTACATTGCACATACTTTTATAGAGAATAGAGAAAAATGGTGCAAAGCAGATATTATACAGTGGCTTGCAAAAGTATTGTTAGCTATTTTGCAAAGAAGAATGGGCAAAAATTTCAGTCTCTAGATGTGCAAAGCTGGTAGAGACATACCCCAAAAGACTTGCAGCTGTAATTGCAGTGAAAGGTGGTTCTACAAAGTATTGATTCAGGGGGGCTGAATACTTTTGCACACCACGCTTTTCAGTTTTTTATTTGTAAAAAAAAAATTGAAAACCATGTATCATTTTCCTTCCACTGTACAATTATGCACCACTTTGTGTTGGTCTATCACATAAAATCCCAATAACATACATTTACGTTTGTGGTTGTAACGTGACAAAATGTGGAAAAGCTCAAGGGGTATGAATACTTTTGCAAGCCACTGTATACGTGCAAATCTTTCTATAATTATCCGGAAGTTTTTACAAAGTTGCTCGCACTTTAGAGCTGTTGCACTGTTACTGTTGACATAGTATTTTTAAATAAATGGTCCAAAGCACATGCTGTTAAAGTGAAGTGAATCTGTGCAGCCCTGTCCTGGAACATTGAGACAAACTCTTTCAACAAATCACATTCACAGCCACTGATCTATTCCCAATTTATCAAGTTACCGTGACGACCAGACAGAGATCATGTGCATGTGTGTCTGTATCATGCAGATTTGGTTGTAACTGCTCACAGTATTCAAATGTGTAAGTTTATGTCAAGACTGGTAACTGATTATAGGAAAATGTAACAGTAAGTTAAAAACATTTTGAGGATAAATGAATTTATAATGTGCCACATGGGGTGAAGACTGAATGATGTTTGTTGGAGGAATGTTGAGACAGTTTTGCCAAAGATTACAAGGACTCTGGGAATATTTTGCTTCTAGGTGCTCAGCTTGGACTGGCAGGTGAGGGAACAGACAAACACACACACACACACACACACACACACACACACACACACACACACACACATCACCAGAGTGGCTGCAGTGTTTCAACAGCACTCATCTCTGAAATATTCAGGTAAATGGAGTGAGGATGGGCATCAGGAGGAAATCAGAGGAGACAGGAGGCAAAACAAAGAGGGACAACAAAAATAAAGAGTGAAAACAGGTGGATGAGAAAGAACAAGGAAAGAAAGAAGACATGGAAAGGGGGAAAAACAGGAGGCTCTGAAATAAGAGGATAAAAGAGGAAGTAGGAGAAAAGTAGTTGCAGCATGAAATCAGATCACAGCTGTTATTAATATTGACTGACTTCTTTACTACTTTCTTTAAGTTGCTCTTTAAACAGATACACCTTTTGCTTTTCAGTGTAACTCTTCAGTGTGTGTGCTGTAGTATTTAACTGCACCTGCTGTTTTTCAGTATTTGATCTTTCAAAGTCTTTTTCATGATCATTTTTAATGCCTGTAGACTGAACACTTCACCTCATACGAGCTTGATGGTAGTCTGAGATCCTCCAGTAGGGTCTGTAATGGTTTCCCTGACTCGGTATTAGACCACCATGGCCTCTCCACTTTGAAATGACCAGTCAGAGGAGATTACATAGTCATTTATCTTTTCTTAATTTGAGCTCCATTATTTTTAAACCCACTTTTACTCACATTATCTGCATCTTGTAATACAATACAGTAATAAAACTATTGTTGTGACCTTTGATGTTGTTTTTTAAGATGGCATGGCAATAACAACACCATAGGAGATATCTAAAAGAAATACAACAAAGCTAAACGTGTGGCAAACAAAATCCTGTTCAAAACCAACCATCACCATCACAGTAAATATTTCAGCGGGCTGGGGCTATCTGATGGAGGAGAAAGGGTTGGCTGAGCGGTGACAGAGGACCTTGGCTGTGTAATGCTGCGCAGCTCAAATTGTAGCAAATTTGCTGTGTTATCCTGCATAGCATATTAACGGTGCTAGATGATCTCACAGAGACAGCGAATGAAGATAAGTGACAAGTCTTGATACAGAAAACTTGCTCAGCCCACAAGGAGGAGGAGAGCAGGACTAACAATGCACTAAAGAACAAAAGTTGCATTTTGTAGCTGTGAAGTCTTACATCACTGACATTGTAAACAACGAAGACAGAAAGGAGGAATCAGCAGAGAGTGCATGAAGAGATGAAAAGAGTGATGAAGACATTGCCAGTGCAGACAAGTAGCAATGATGTGTGCAGCAGAGATCAGAATAAACCAACCAGCAGAACACAGTCACAGTCTTTACAGCCATTGAAGTGCCACTCTTGACAGAACATACACACATTTTGCAGCACTTGTTCTGTCCTGTGCTACTTGATGTGTTTCTGAGCCGAATGTTTTTGCTGAGCAGAGGGCGGTGAAGCTCTATCTGACCTGCTCTCTAATGTTCTGTTGTCAGCTGAGTCACATCTGTAGTGCTGAGCCATGACAAGAAATACATACACTTTTTAACCAAGGTCAAGGGGATCTCCATAGTCTGCAGTGGAACCGTCTGTGATGTGATCATTATACCAACACGCCGGCAACAGCCAAAGCCTTCTCCAGTTGTCCATACAAATGTATGTCACATTCTCGTGGACATGATATCTCAGTGACACCTTGATGCAACTTCTTCAAATTTGGCACAAACATTCACTTGGACTCAAGGATGAAGTGAATAGATTTTGATGGTCAAAGGACAAAGTTCGAGGTCGCGGTGACCTCACAAACCACGGGTATGGCCTTGTGAACGCAATATCTCCATAACGCCATGAAGGAACTTCTTCAAATTAGGCACAAATGTCAACTTGGACTCAAGGATGAACTGATTAGATATCGTTGGTCAAAGGTCAAAGTCATGGTGACCTCACAAAACATGTTTTTGTCCATATCTCACAAATTCATACACTAATTATGACACAATTTAACACAAATTACATTTTATATCCAAATGGTCAAATGTCAACTTCACTGTGACATCATAATGTTCTACAAAAACACTACTGGCCATTATTCAACACTGTAACTCAAAAGGTCAAGGTCACGGTGACCTCACATAATGCGGTTTTGGCCTTGTGAACACAATATCTTGAGAAAGCTTCATATTTGGAACATTCACTTGGACTCAAGAATGAACTGATTAGAATTAGAATTAGAATTAGAATTAGAGGTCAGTAACACTTCATAAAACACTTTTTAGCTATTACTCAAGTCTTTACACCCCAGTTATCATAAAACCTCACACATATGGTTCATATTTTCTATGACTCTGGATAAACAGGGATGTAACCTGAAACTAGTCTGAGTGGAGGAGGCAGACAACCAAGAGAAGGTAATTAAGTAGTAGTACTAGTTTAACTATGTTATTTCTAACATATAAAACATCTTGCCTTGACAAGAACTCTGAAAATAATCATGTAGTGTTTTACTGCATTAGCACTAGTGTGGCCAAAAGGCAGGACTCACTAGAATAACCATTCAAGTATACAATTAGTTGCAAAAATCTTTCAATATTTTTGCATGTTTCAGTGAAATATCATGGTTTTCCATCCAATAAGCCACTTTGCAGATCTTATTACAACCTGGTCCTGCTAACACTAAAGTATGCCCTTGTCCAGTGGCAGAGGGGAAGGACGTCAACAGTATTACGGACTGCATCACAGCTGGGCTGCACAGTCCTTTTACAGCCGCGGACAAACACCATCCAGGCCTTTGCCTTTCCAGGATGCAGCCTCTTAAGCTCCGCCCTTACCTAAAGGACAGGAGACTTGACCCAGTGTGGAGGGAGTTGCAGCTGCAGTGTCAGGTTGTGGAGGAGATGCAAAGACCCAAACAGAAAAAATATTTCCACAGATATTTTTTATATCTACTGCTTGTTATTATTGATCACTTTATTGTAAACTCTGTTGTCCCTGTCAGGATCCTGTAGGAATGATGACTCCATTTTGCCAGGTATCTGATTGGTCAGTAGTTTGGCTGTTGAAAGGTTTTGATCTGATCTGATCCTGAACCTGAAGTTAACCTGCGTCAGAGCAGGTTAGGAGTTCAGCGTAAGTTACCATGGTGATTTACCCCAGTAACAAGTGAACCACTGTCATAGGACTGAAAATCCAGAGTTAAACCTGAAGTTACCTCGACAATCTCAAATCTTGCTTCGTAGTACAGATCTAAGGAGTACAATACACAAACTGACAGACAACAGGGAGCACAGGAATAAATACACAAAAGGGTGGCAAGGGTGACTGAACACAGGTGAGACACATTTGGGTGGGGCAGACAATCACAAAGGAGGGAAACAGGACAGAGACAGGAAGTAAATTAAACACAAGATGCACAAAGGAAGTAATTACAAAATAAAACAGGAACTCTAACAAAGGTCCAAATATTAAGAATCAACAGAAATAATCATGTTAGTGCGAATAGTGCAAACCAGCCATCCATCCATCCATCCATCCATGTTTCTGTGCTGTTTTGAGTGGGTGTCAGTTTCACACTTGATGAGCACATAAACCATCTGGAAGGCCTGTCAGACAGCAGCCTGTGAGAAATGAACTGAAGTAGCAGGTTTATGGATAAGTTACTGAAAAACTTCCCCAGATCACTCTGGCCTAATTTACCACAAAGTACTGAATATTCAAACAAAAAAAAAACAAACACCCCCCTCTGTAATGGCTTCATTTTACCTGAGATACCTGAGATACACTCACACACTTGCCAATGTGCTTGAAGCAGTGTATTGCAGTATAACTGAAGTATAAATGAAAGGGACTATTTTATCTTGCGTTAAATCTGGAAAACACAAAAGATGTTTTTATCTTCTGAAAGTCTTTTATTCACCTAAAAGACACAAAGCTGAGCCTTGGATTGAGGACAGTTGTATAGATGTATATCAGAAAGTATTCCTAGTGGCTGTGTTATTTTCGGCTTTTGACAGACACAGACAGACAGACAGACAGTCAGTCATGGTGACCTCACAAAACACGGTTTTGACCTTGTGAACAGTGCCTGCCCTGACCAATTTGGTGCCCTTGGCAGATTTTAGCTGGCGCCCCCCCCCTTGCATCGCAGTCAGTTTCACTACCAATGTTCTTACACTCACACACAAACTGTAAAGCTTTGTGTTTGAGATTTTGTTTTCTTTTAAATAAAAAATAACCAACAAAATAAAAAGCGTATTAGAAACAAGTGACATAAATTGATATTAAAGAAACGAATGAAGACATTAGAAAATTATTGCAAAAACATAAGATATTAACTGCAAATGCAATATGCATAATGTAGCTGCATGATGTGTTCTACAGCACACATGGGAAAGCTTTGTCTGGTGCTGACAATCCACTAGTGTCTCGCTTTCATATTGAGTCGATCCAGCCGTCTGTGTTCATGTCTGCACAGTGTCCCTACCCGAGTGATCACGTGATTACACCGTCTTTGTCTCCATTTGGCAGGTGAATCTAGTACTGACACAGATTTACTAAACTCAGTGAAACAGCTGTATTCACAGCGTGTCTATATGTAACTTATATATCAAATAATGTTTGAATTTTATTATTATGTGTGTGTTTAAAACTTTTTATTTAGTGTTGGGGTGGAAAATTTGGAGATTTCACCAAGAAATGCCTCCACTAAAATCTCTCTAGTTTTATTCTGAATCACTATATCAGTATCAATTTTGAGACATGTCAGATGTTGTAGGTTTTGGGCTGGCCCTGCATAATTACAAAGGGATATTCACTCTGAAAGCTTAAGCCATGGAGGGGGGCTGGGGGGCGGCAGGAACCCAGAAAAAAAGGCCTCTCCATTATTTCATAGGCTTTGGTATGTAGTTATTTTGTTGTGGGGGGCTTATGTGACATTTTGAAATAACACTAATGTTCTGCAAAAACACTTCTGATCATTAATCAACACTGTAACTCAGGAAGGAGAGATTGTGACTATATTTCCTGCAGCTTGGCTGGTTGGTGTAGACATACAACAGCGAGGTGGTGATTCTAGTTTTCAACTGTTTTTCAGTTGGTGGTTCAGTTGTAGTCTCTCGTATTTGGCTGATGGATTTGTAAATTTAGATCATTCTGATTAAACTACATGGTGGTTGAATGCTGCTTTTTATTGTAGGTTTGATGTATAAGCTTCTTTGTCCAAATGCAACACACTTCTCTTGGAACAGTACCTCAGTTTGACTTTCAAAGCTTTTGTTGTCACCTGACTAAATACAGCAAATTCACAAACTAAATGTTCCAGGCTTTGATTTGAGTTAAATATTTTGTTATCTCAGTTTAGCTGCTGCTCTTCAGTCCTGTGCTGTCAAAGTATTTCCAGAATTTTATCAAAGCCAAACACAGCGGCAGCCGATTTCTCTAATTATCAGTCAAAGGAGGGAGGCTTCTAATTAGTGAACTCAGCCGCTGAAATGTTTGGTTGGAGAGAAAACCTGCAGGCTGTCCCATGGCAGAGGTCTGGACTCTGCAGGGAACATGGATATTCTTCAGTGGCTCTGTGTCGCTCCATGAGTCTCAGAAAATTTTAAGTTGTTTAAAATAATTTACCCTCTCAGATGTGAAAATTACCCTGAACCGCAGAAAAAGCATAAATAAATAAATTTGTCTTCCAGCCTCTACATCTGCACAATGAAACAAAACAGCCCAATTCACAGTTCCTGGCAGCACACCTCCCTGTTTAGAGTGCCTCAGCTTTGGGGGGCGTAAGCCTCCGCTATGAGGAAGGTTTCATGAGCGAGGATGTGAGAAAGTTCCTTTTCATTGCAGCAACAAACAGAAAAAATTTAAATGAAAAAAAAAAAAAGCCTGTCTTGGGAGAGGCGCTCTTATCTGCCACCTCAGAAAACTTAATCTCATTTTCACACTTGACTGTGAACGCAGCTAACTTGTCTGTACTATTTCCTGTTGTTCTGCCTCTTCAGAAGTCAACCACGGAGAAGTTTGTTAAGAGGCGACGCAGAAGAGGAAGGGGTGGGTGGGGGAGTAGAAATAGACGGGGGTTTACATCTGCACCGTGCAACTTTTCTAATAACAAATAGAAAATTAAATTTTTCATATAACCTCAGTGTCTTAGTGATTTGGGAATATATTTACACTATTGTCTGGCAGCATGGCAGTGGGAGTGATTGACAATGACCTTGTTGTGGTTATCAAGGACTGAAAGTCTCAAGGGACCAGTATGATGTACAAGGGAAGGGTCATGTGATTGAGAGAGGTCACATTTTACACTTAATCATAATGTGCCACACCTGAGGTTTTCATTTGAAGTGGTCGGGAGTATATCTAAAACAGTGCATCTGAAAAAAGTGGCATATACAACTGTGCATTCAGAGAGTATTCAGTCCCCTTGACTTTTCACTTTTGGTGTAACAGGTGTTGGTAGGACCCAGTTGCAGCACAAAACACCACAGGTAAGACTGGTTTCACTCATTTGCAGGAACGAGGATGAGCAGGTGAGCAGCAGTATAGTTCAGGTTTAAACACAGGTAAGTAGTCTCTTGTGGTGGACCTGGAGGCCGGGGCTGGCAGTACCATGCTGCGGAGCAGGTGATTGGAGCGGGTTGGCGAAGCTCACACACACAGGTAAGAGTTGGAAGGAAAGCAACGGTACCGTTAGTGAGCAGGCTGGACACGTCGGAGGAGGAGCAGGCAGGCAGGTAATTAGAGCTAGATGAAGGATCAGGATCATATACACTGGCTTGATTAGTGATGAGATGCAGCTGAGAGCCCAAGGTGGAGCTGAAGGCGCTGATGCGGTAGGTACGGCAATGGTGGGAGAGAATATGTTATGGCTATACACTGTGGCTATACAGTTAATGGTACTACATCTACGAATCGACACGAGCAGAGTGTTACAAATGGCCCACTGTGAGTTGCGCTGTAGTTGGAGACCCTTGGCTGGAACCCAGGTGGCTGTGGTTGCCGTGGTAACCCCGGAGACACGGAATCTAGGTGGATTCTCCTGGAGGCCGTGTCGCGTTATCACGATGACAGATTCTGCCGGTGTCTCAGCGGTTCAGCTCTGGTGGAGTTTGCCAGGAGACTTTCTGTCTCGGGAACTCTTGATTTCTGCTCGGCTTCTCTGTGCAGAGGTGTTATCTGCTGGCGTCTCTTGCGGGTTGATGTGAAATAAACTCTAATGCTCTTCACTTTGGCTGGATAATTTTAGAGGAGACTGGCGTTGACCAGATGAAGTTGCCAAAATCTTCAAAAAGGAAAACTTGATGATTTAAAAGTTACAAAATTACTCTGAGGCACTTCTGTTGTTTTGGTTCAGTTGGTCTTGACTTGGCCTATAAAAATAAAATATTGTGCGTGTTGACAAAAATGAAAGAAAGAATAAAGGATGTGGACAAAATGATCAAGTGCAAAAATGGCTTAGAGCTGTGGCTAAGAGTTTGGAACTACAGAGCTACAGAGCTTTACGGGCTTTGAGCTTTGAACTGATGACTTAGAGCCATGTGTGAATTGATCACAACTGTTTTATCCCCTGGGGGCTGGCACACATTTCAGGGGCATCACTCATCTTCTCTTGTGTTTCAAATTGGAGAGGAGAGTAATTTTCCACTGAACTTTTGAATAGTTCAATTCTAGAGTTTACCTACAAACTCGCACATCCGTCTTCCACCATCACCACAAAACATTAAGTGAAATAAGATATAAAACTACTTGCACTAATAATGACAGAGAGGAGTAATAGGAGTGTTGATTTCATATTACATCCTTCAAACCTGGAATTAATCATGATACAAGTGGTTAATTGATCAAACAACAATATAAACATTTCCTAAAGCTAATAGTTTATAAATGTGGATTACACAGCAGTTCTTTGACTGTAATAATAACAATATGGACATTCTGGGTGTCATGTAGTGTGTGTGTGTTACCTCGTGTGAAGGATGATGACAGTATGGTCACATGAAGGACATTGTCTTAAAATCTACATGTTACATTTCAAACATTCTATGGGATAGAAGTTTGGGATTAAACTATTGCATAGGAACATCTCATGAGTTACAGAACAGTTAGATATTTCATTTTACATTCTTCCTCAGATCTGCGTCTGTGAAGAGAGTTCTGCTGGTCACTGCCCAGGACTGGAATGTGGGTCGTAGTTTATGACTCTTACAAAGGGCGGACAAACAATATTCATCAATATAGAAAGGACAGTTATAAGGAGCAGATGCGATATAGACAAACACAAACACACACACACACACACACACACACACACACACAGTAAAAGCAATACAAATAAAAACAAAGTAAAAGCAATAAAAAGATGACGTCACATAAAGCAAGTCTATAAAAATGGGTTTTAAGAAGTGATTTAAAAGAAGTTACTGATTCTGTTTTATCTCTTCAGGCAGGTCGTTCCAAAGTCGTCCTGATGGAAAAAGCACGCTCACCTTTAGATTTAAGTCTCGACTTTGGAACGGCCAGAAGGTAAAAAAAAAAAAGAAAATTTTAAAGACAAAATATTTTATTTAATGTATAACCTAATTTGAATAAAATGTATGTGCACTTGTTTCATCTTTTTCAATGCAACATTGTGAAACTTCTGACAAGATTTTTACTATACTGAACACAGCAACACAACAGAACTCCTGCTGTATCATTTAGACGCAGTAAGAAGAAACCGCAGAACTGCAACATCGACAGATCAGGAGACTGAGCAGTGGATTAAAAGGTGCTCCATGCTGGAGACAGAGATGAAGGACATAACATGCCATACATACGGCCCATGTAGGGTACTAAGCACATGGTATGGCCCATCTGCACACATCTGACATTTGACCCTTTTAATGCGAAGCTGTGGCTTAAATCCTTTGGCCCCAATTTGGCTCAGACCTTGTTCACAGTGGCCCAGGTAAGCATATGAGACATTTAGTTGGCCCAGATTTGGTCTACAACACACCTGACATCAGGCCCATATAAAGTAGTCTACAACTGATGGTCACAAACCAAACTACATATTCCATCATGCATTGCGCTTGCGCAGAGAAAATGACCCGAGTACTGTCCAAAAATCCCTTTTGCCACGTGAGTGGTTGTGTTTGAAATCACTCATTCATTAGCTGTGTCCCAATTCAGGGGCCACATCCTTTGTTGACTAGGAAGGCAGGAGATGTTTTCTCCTTCTCGGGCCAAAGTGTGTACATTGCTGTACATTGCGGGACACTCAAATGAGTGCCCCTTGTTTTTCAGATGTACATCTAAGGAGTGGGCTCTTGTGACTCTTGTCACTCTTGTCTCTCTTTCCAGCAAGCAGGACTCTGTTTGGTTGTGGCCTGGTCTTGGTTTAAATTACACTGACTACATATATTACACTTCCACGCATTCCTGCACTCACCTCACCACTGATCATACGCATCATACATGTTCCACCTTAAACCTGTGTTTTGCTTATTATTAGTCAAAATAAATTTGATTTGGCTTTTAACCTTAAATATTTGTGCGGTCTATTGTTGTGAATTTTGAGCTGGCTCATGACACTCCTGTGTTGTAGTCACTGAAATGTTTTCAGTTGATAGGAGTGTGTAAATATAGGCTTGTGTCTCTCATCGGGATGAGGGGAGACTGGTTGATGCTTCCCACTCATCTATAACACAAGTTGATAGAAGTGAGATCACTTGCCCCTTTAATTTTAGACTAACAGCCTAAAATTAAAGGAGCACACGATAATAAAGACGTGACAGCAGTGTAATTATAAAGTTATAGAGATTTTCAGTGTGTGCGCTTGCTGCTTTGGTCATTAAATATTACAATACACAAGAAAATAAACACAACAAATAATACAATTCTTTATTTTTTTTTCTCACCACATTAGATTGTTTTTTCCTTTAATGCCTCTGCACCAGCGACAACCAGAGCCAGAGGCATTATGTCTTCAGCTTGCCCGTCTGTCCATCCCATCCTCGTGAACATCTGAACATCGTGTCTCAGTAATGCCTTGAGGGAACTTGTTAAAATTTGGTGCAAACATTAATTTGGACACAAGGATTAACTAATTAGAATTTGGTGGTCAAAGGTCAAGGTTGCAGTGACCTCACATAACATGCCAGGTGAGCTTTAAAGATGCTTAATGAGGTTCAAACTCTTGGCCTCGGTCATTGTGAATAAACTCTGGCAAACAATGGAGAGAAGTTGACAAAGCCTGTGAAATAGTGACACACTGCCAGAACAACCTTCTGGAATGGCCTCTTAGTTTGGATCGGCTGTAGTGGAGCTCCTTCATGTGGAGTGGGGTAACTCCATGTTTGACATGGCAAGCACTCAGCACAAAACCTGTGAATATCATGGCCAATAACAGATCGGTCTGGCACTTTGGAGTGTGACTGAACTGATTTCCATGCAGACCTGTCAAGGCCGTGAGGAGGAGAGCTGCCAGCATAACAACTTGAAAGGTTACAGGTGTATGAACGCTTGTTTTGACTTTCATTTCAGGAGGATCCCCTGTCAAATGATCAATTTCAGACATTTATGGCAGAGTTACCTCAATGTTTGGGAGGAACGTGTGTCACAACATGTGGCTTGAAAACGCAACTGAACTTATTAACAGATATTTATTTCCATTCTAACATATTAACACTTATTGACATTGTTGATATAATCAATAACAGTCAATTTCAAAGCCCACTAAAACTTAAAAATTCTCATGAGCTGTGTTGTAAGTGCTGGTGGCTGATTTTGCAGCCTTGATCATTGATGGGGATGGCTTCCACCTGAAGCATGTCTGCCATCTGAATTGGCATTAAAGATGGCAGTGTTTCCTCCATGGCTAGGCTGTTTCTTGTTTTATCCTCTCCACAAAGTAAGGGGCATTCCACACCCCACATTCAGCCCTGAGTCACATCCACAAATCTGTCGTACTTCAGCAAGGGAAATGGATGGGATCTCAACAGTTATCGTGACGTCAAAAATACAAATACAAAACAAAAATAATGGAACTTTCCTTTTAGCTGTCAGGGGTACCCATCACCCCTCAGACGTGGTTTGAGTTGCAGTATGAATGAGCATGTTCGGAGTGAACGAAGAGAGAGCTGAATAAGTTTGTTTGTATGATTTGCTCTCAAGAGTCCTGATGCAGCAAAATGCATCACAGCTGGAGTATTTTAAGAACTGCTGCTGTATATTACTGGGCCGTCCCAGTGCTGTCAGGCTGAATTCTGGTTCCTGTGCGCTTCTCTGAACCCTGCTGTGGTTTAGAGCCAGATCTGTGAGTCCTTCACACGGGGGATTTTATAAAAAGTCTGATGACTCTAAAAGCTCCTGCGAGGCTTCCTCCTTACTGAAGTCATCCCCGAATGTTCCTGTACCGTCAGGCTCAATAATTCAACTCTTCACTCATACTGTTACAAGCATGGACAAAAAATCTCATGAGTTTTTATTTACTTTTCACTTACATGGTCACACGGGGGTTACCAAAGTGTGTCGCATCTTAATTACTGAGCTCAGACTTACGGCTACTCTGTCCTCTCAACTATTAAATAAATAAGCAAAATAAATAAGTAAATAATGAAGGTGTTCCGCAACTGATGATAAAGTCAGGTGCATATCTGAATGCTACCTCTTCACTAATATGTAGTGGGAAATGTGCAGCATGTTGGTCATTATGATTAAATAAGGTGTGACAGGTTGATTCAGTACCTGGCATGAGGCCTGAAGGCTGATTTTGCAGTAATGGCCTGCTCTCCGTACATTAGCTGCTTTATTACACAGCTGTTTACAAAGACATTCGTCATGTATTACAAGCTTAAGTAAGGAACAAGTTTCTACCAGAAACATCTGCATGAATAAAATGTAAAAAGTTTATGAAGCCCCCTCTCCACTGGTCAAAAAACTTGCTAAGACTCACTAGCATCAGGCTTTTGTCATCAATGGAAAAGGCTTCCATCGGCATTCACACCCGGGTCAAATGACTAGCTCCTGTCAGCATTGATGTAAACACAACACCCGGGTGAACTTGTGGATTTTTGCTCCTTTTTCTACAGTAGCATCATTCAGAGCACAGACAGTGTAAGCTGACCTGTCACCTGTCCGGCACAGCGCTGTTTAACCAGAAATACGCCGGCTACACTTCGGATGAAATAGTCAGCAGCATTCCATTCCAGTAACCTGCAAACTCTGTGAAGAGAGATAGAGCTGCAGCAGTAGAGACGCAACCGGTGTGAACACACATGCGTGCTTCTTCGCAGCAGGTCAACCATGGTAGCCACCACGCACACGCAGAGCAGGCAGCGTGTCATCGAGCACACTAGCACTTGTGTTGGGATTTTCCCCCAACAGTCGATTCTGACCCCAGCCTACACTGACACAAACAAGTTCTACTTTCATAAAATGGCTTCATATCTCCAAAAGTCATTAATAGTCATCAATTTGGCACAAGGTGTCACCTGCCCACTTGAAAACCCTGTGAAGTCCCAAGGTCTGAAACATACAGCTCGGCCCTCAGTTGAACAACGTCTGAAGGGAGCGACTTCAATGCCAACCACTCCGCAGAAAGAGCAGTGGCTGTGATATCTATCGTTTTAAAGACAGTATTAGTATATAATATATTAAAATCGTTTTCCATCACAGTGAGGGTTATGTGAGGGGGTGCGGATACACAGATATATTATCAACCTGTATCATTTCTAATTTCTAAGATAAGGACAATAAACAATGAAGAACAAACTTGTGTTTCCATTTTCATTTTTCATCCCTCCACCAATGTTGTGTTATGATGTGTAATGAGTATATTGGAGTTACGGGGCAGCTAACCAGGCTGTAGATTTTGTGTTGCTGTTCCTAATCTTTCTGCACAAGTCATCAAACTGCCTGGCTGGGTGGAGATTGGTGGAGGTGGAGGCGAGACCCATCAGAAGCATCTGAGAGCTGTGAACCCTGCAGACCCTGATGCCTCTTAATGGATTTAATAACGAGCTGGAAAATGGACAAACACTTTAGCCTGAGAGGAGGAGGAAAACACTGGGCCCGGGAAATTTTCCAGAAGGTCACTGCTTGATCACAACCTCGAAAAAGATTGCTGATGTTATTTTTCATCTTCTGAAAAGGAAATAACTGATCATGACAGGGCTGAAAGAGGGAGGAAGGGAGAGTGAGAGACAGGAGGGAGGAAGGCTGGAGTGGAGGTTAGAATTACCATTGCCTGCTCAAAGAGCTGTTTGATGTTCAGATGCTGTAATAAATTATTGATGTGGAGCCTGTTAAATAAGGCCAGTGCTCATTTGATTACAAATCTCATTAACACTTTAAAATACACTTTTAATAACAAAATCTGTCAACATAATCGCTGTGTTAAGAGATTCAACATTGTCATTATACTAAAGCATGCAGCAGCGATATTGTTGCTGTAGACTCGCCACGGTTTCTCCTCATACTCACTCACTGTATAAATGCATTTATTAAAGACTCTCATAGAGAGAAACATCATCCATTACTAAATAAATATACCTGTAAGCATGAAATGACTACACCTGATATTAAAATGTATTACTGTATGTGATTTGCATAGCTCATCTGGGTCAGGAAATAAACTTTAACAGTGTATGAGACCATGCAGCACTGACTATAGAAATGAGAGCAGACTTGAATTCCATTTGCACACTACATACTGATATGCTACCCTACCCAAGTATGCAGAGCGTTCGCTCTAAAAAATGCAAAAGTGAAAAATGCTAAATCACCCTAACACCCAGTGGCCAACTCTGCAACTCTGTGCAGCTTTTTTAGCCTCTACCAGCTCAGTGTTAGTTTTACGAGACATTGACTGTCTGGATCATGTTTCCAGCTGCGCCAGTTTGGAGGAGAAAATTGTTCATTTTTGGCTGGACAGCAACAGCAGGGCCAGCCCTATAATCTGGAATGTCCTTGAGATATTTCCACCACTGGTCAGTCGAGTGCCTCCTCACTAAGTTGGAGTTTCTGGATCAAACAGGTTCTATGGGGCGGTGTTTACAGCTGCAGTGTTACCTTATTTCTAGTTATTTCTAGATTTAGAGACTTTTTTCAAACAGACTGTTTATAAACCCAGTTCATGACTGGACCCTGTATGGGTGCTGAACCAGGGGCTTAGGGCTACAAACCCTGGGAGAGGCCAGTCAGGCTTCTCTGGCTGTAATGTTGGTAGTAAAAAAGGGCAAATGAGGGCAGGGGGAGTCAGAACTGCCTAAATTGGTGGAACAGGAGAGTGCTTGGGAGCCCCCACGAGCAAGAATGTTTCTGAATTGAATAATTTAGATGGATGTAGGATTGAGAAATGTAGAGAGCTGCCTTGATGGAAAGAACTTTAATAATGATCAAAAATATTTCTCCCATACTTTGAATTAAGGTCACCAATCAGAGCTAGATGAGTCTAATTAAACTCTTTGATCAGGATAGACAGAGCAGATTACATGTCTGTAAAAACCCAAAACCTACCACAAACTCTAGGTAAGGGTCAGCAGATTTAACGACAGCTGTTATATTTTCACAGGGGGAAACTTTTTTATCACATTCTGGAGAGAGGAGAATGAGACTGACCAGATTAATGTCTTTGCTTTGCAGAAATTTTGCCCCTAACAGGGGTGAAATGTTCGCAGCTGAGGGGATATAAGGCCTAGCAGAGATGCAGGGATAACAGAGGCCTGAGAATGATGAGAAGCCTCAGGGGCGCTAACAGCAGGCTGAGGGATAAGGCTGGACTGAGACATGGAGGCATGGGCCACAGACACCGAGGCTGTGGCACTTTTGACCGTCTGGAGAAAAGAATCAATAACTTGGACTGATCTCACCAGAGACTGCATTGTGGTAGGGCATCAGAAGACTGCGTGGCTGGAGTGACTGGATCGGTTGGAACACCCGCGGTGAAGGAAGAAGCTGAATCTGACTACCTTCTTCACAGCTGGAGGGCAGCTGACTTCCTGGTACATTTGCGTTCGTGCTCGGCAGTTACTGAAGTCTCTTCTACAGAAGGTGGAGAAGTATTTGGTGAATCGCTGACTGCGAGAGAGAGAGAGAGAGAGAGAGAGAGAACACGTGTACGGTTTAACAGTTTACAAGTGATTGGCTATAGGCCAGCGTGTCAGGTTGTGATTGGGTGAAGACAAGCATGAGCCCTTGGCACTTAGAGCTTGCAGGACACAGTGCTTGCGACTTAAAGGCACGCACGAAGACATAGTATTCCTCACTGAACTTTAGCTTCATTTGTGTTGAGTAGTGCCCCAACTGACTGAACACAATGCATAGCCAACACCTGTAAATGCCAGATGTGAATGCATTAGAGTCAGACTCATTTGTTCCTTAGCAGATAGTACATGTATATTCCCAGGCAGTTCACCTTTTTAATTAAGATGAAACAACTGTACCGTATCACTTTATTCTCAGTGGGGTTTTCTTATTAAGTAAAGATGAAGCAGACACCGGAGCTGCGAGGGTTACACTTCTAGACTTCAGTTATGTGAGAGTGAATAAGGTTGTCCATCTGGTCAGAGGCACCAGGCTAATCCGGGTTGTAGACCTCTAGCCTTTTTCTGCCAAAATTAACGCATATAAATGTTTTAAAAGCGGGTGAACACGCTAATAAAAGCCAATTGACCCCTTTTCCACTGCCAGTCGTTTGCCTGTCTGTTTGGACACAGGACACACACAACTGCAAGGAGTAATGTCAGTGGAGAAAGGGTGAGCTGTTAACCGCCGTGCATAATGGTAAAACGGATCTGTCAGGTCTCATCCCTGGGTTGGTGCTCCAGTAAAAGTGTCAGAGCCTCTGTTTGAAACGCTTTGATCGGTGATCTGATTGTTCCCTTCACTCTGGCCCAGTTTGTACTGTAAACAGCTGAACACAGAGAGAGGACTTTAGACACTCTTTAGGTTAAGACCAGAGTCTTTACTTATAAAATAGGTTCAATCCTACACATAGAGAAAAATGGCTAGAATGCTGAGACAAATTGAACGGGACAAACTGGCCTAGAGTGAAGGGAACACTGAGACTGAATACTCTGGGTCAGGTAATCACACAGGAGGGAAGAACAGGAGGGCAGGAAGTGCAAGGACCTGGAACAAGAGGAGAGGTGAGTATCAAAATAAAACAAGAAACACAAATATTAAAAATGAGGGAAGAAGACAAAAGGGACTTAACTGAGGAGATGTGACATAAATCAGAACAATCACATTTGAAAGTATAGATCGAACCACTTACATGTTGAGGTTGTGTCGTAGTCACCAAAATGTCACTGAAGTATATCACCAAAACAAGATGAGCTATTATCAATTACTCCAACCAGAATTTAAACTTTGATAAATATATACAGTATATAGGGAAATCAAGGATAACAGTGTTATTAGTTCGTGATCCTGTGTAGGGTTAAATTACCACAGTAAAAACAAGGTTTGGTCGTCTGGCTCCTGCCATGACTAGGAGGAAGCACCTTACCCTCTGACAGAGAAAAAACGCTATATGGACACGCGCCCTAAATGCACCCTGACAGGGACAGGGACATTCAGGGATGACTTCAGTAGGGAGGAAGCCTCACAGGAGCTTGAAAACTCAAAACAAGACTCTATAACATCCACTCTGCATTAAGGACTCGGAGTTCTGGCTGTAAACCGCAGCAGGGTTCAGGCAAGCACAGATAGCCTGACAGCACTGGGATGGCCCAGAAAAATGTTTACGGCAGCTCAGAACACGCTGTGATGCCTTTTGCTGCATCTGGACTCCTGGTTGCAGGAGAGAAATAAGTTCAGTAAAAGGTTTTTCTTTTTAAAATGTTGGCCCGGTTCAGCACGTTAGGTCAGGTCTGATCATAGGCATTTCACCTGTGACCATCTCTTCTTTCAAAAAAAAAATATATAAACTGAGTTTGTATTTTTTTGCCTGAAATATTAAAAATTGCCTCCTGAAGATGCTCATGTTCAGTTATGACCCAAAAGATAACTAGATGAATTGAATCTTATAGTGAGGCCCAGACTTTTCTTTATCAGTCTAGGTTCACACACATTTTCCATGTGTAAGAAATGTCATGAATGCTGTGCTTCTACCTTCAGTGATAGCTTGATGAATGGAACTCACGGAAACATGAATTACATGAATTACAGCTGCAGTTTATATAAGTGAGTCAGGGAAATGTAATGTGGTGCTTTGGCAGCTTTATGGTTGGGGTTAAATTCAGATGAAGTGATTCCAGAGGCAACCAGCAGTTAATAGCAGCAGGTGTGTCATGATTTGCATTTCTATTGAAAATCTAAATGTTTACAGGGAATTTTATAGTGGATGGATTAAACACTTCACATCTCTCCTCCTTCTCTCCTCATCTCTTTCTCTATACTTTTGCACAAAACTAGTCATGAGAGATAATACTCAGTAATACTGTGAAAAATGTTGGATAAAATGTCAGGTGGCTGCGGGTGAGCTTAAATAACCTGTCATATTAAAAGGTTAAAATAACCTGTGATGATGTCATCAATACAGTGTTGCTAAAATGCTTTTGTCTTCCCTCACCAAACTCCCTCATCCATTTCCAGTCTCTGATTGTGAACTGCTAAGCTAAAGTAACTAGCAGCATGTCACCATGAATGGTCACTAATCAATCAATTTTATCAAGCTTCACATAAATGTATATGCATTGAATTCTGAATAATGTTCCTGATGGCTGCTCATTATATATGGTCCTGGTTACACAGACGTAGTCACAAAACTTTACATGTGTGTATCTGAGATGAAAATGAAAGTTTGAAGATGGGTGTGGTACTTATGGGTCAATACGCTGAACATCTCTGACACTGAACGCAACCCCTGGTTCTGCTGCTGCTTGATTCCCAGCAGTTGAACTATGAGGTTCAGCCAATTACCAGCTTATTGTGGCGTTTCTCCGCCTGATCACGGCTAACGAGGGCAGAAAGACAAAGAAACCCCAGAGAGATGAGCACCGAAGAATTCTGAATAAGGAATGTGTGTGTGTGTGTACGTTTATGTATCATACTCGTATGTTTATTTGTGTGTTTTTGTGCATAAGTGTGTGCATGGTGGTAAGGCTTTGTGTACGAATCAAGTGTGTGGTTACATGTACACAAGGACGTGTCTATGTAGAAATGATGACATGAACGCTGACGTGTGTGCGTTTGTGTGTGTGTGTTAGTAAGTATTAATAACATTTTGTAGACTCTCATCAACAGGCGACAGGTCTTCACAAGGTAAACTATTACGTCTTAGAATATAATTTGTGATTTAACAAAAATTGTTTAGACTCTCCTCACAAGTGACACAATTATTTTCGCAGTTTAAGGAGTGAAGCCATTCAGAATATGGGAAATATATCCTTCTTCTCCTGGTATAACAAGACCGTGAAAGGATGCTTTCAAATGTTTCCAACAGCTACAGTGGAGTTCAATTTAAGAAAGGGAATCTAGGAAAGACCACAGCTTGTCGAAAGGTTGTCACTCAGCCTGAACCGGATCCAGAACCTAAGACTATCAGAACCTTGAGGTTCAGATCAGTTTGCAGAAATCCAGCCTAAACAATACACAGGACAATACAACAGTTTTCTCCATTTTTGAGTCAGTGGATAATCATTGCCATTAAACTTTCAAAAATGTCACTGAATATAATTCAGGGTTCTATGTCAATGTTGTGTTTGGTACGTGGGTGAGATTGTGACACCAAAAGAAGATGACAGTGGACCAGAATGCAGTGCAGCAGTAACGCATTAAGCTTTGTTTGACGCAGAACAGGAAAATTGCAATGACATCAGTATATGAACGGCTGTCTCCGCCTACATGTCTGACCGTCATCTAAATGTATCAAAATCAAACATTATATCAGGGGTCTCCAACTGGTGGCTCGAAATCTCCCAGTAGCTCACCCAAAGGTTCTGAGAATATAGTGGATGTAGTTCAAACTTAAACCAACACAACTTCACTCAGTAAATTTGCTCCACATGCAACTAAATCAAATACTCAAACACACCTTCACCCTCTTCAACACCAAATCATTATTTGTATTTGAATAAATGTGACCAGTAATATAAGACACGAGGAGCTCTCAGCCCCTTTGATTTAGTCAAAGTGGCTCTCAGAGTAAAAAAAGGTTGGAGACCCCTGCATTAGTGTCACAAGAGGAATGCGCTGTGAGCAAAGGCCTCTGTAAATCAGGCCAGTCTACAGTAACAGCTAAACCTGATAAGGAGCAGGATAAATACAGCACCCAGATGTAGCTTTCACTGTATCTCGGTAGACCAAAACTAACCCTAACTGAATGATTGTGTGGATATAGAAGGTGAAGAGGAAGTTCTTTCTCTTCGTATTGCTGTTTCTAGTTTTCTGTCTCAGCTGTTTTCTCCTTTGTTCCCATCTATGTCTCAATCTTTCCCTCTGATCTTTCTCTCTACGTCCTTCCATCTCATTTTTCCTGCTTTTCACTTTGAATCTTTCTGTCCTCTTCCCACTTTACATTTTCTCTACATTTAATTGATTGTTGCTAATCCAGCTTGCTGTGAACCCCCCCCCTACCTCATCTCCTCTTTTTCTCTTCCTCCCACAGTTACCAGCTGGACTGCCTCTGCCGGTTGGTGGGATGGAGGGATGCTGAGAGTGAAAATAAAGACAAGATGAACAAGACGGGGGAAGAAGGTCTGACTGCGGATCTCACAGGCTTTCTTTTTTCATGTGTACCTACACATACTGCCCAAAACTGATTCTACAAATGAGGAAACTGGGTCTTACTTCCACACACCTGGATGGTAACATGCAACATCATGTTGTACCTTCCTTTTTTCACATTTTGCTAAGTATTAAAATGTTAATGTCTGTAAAGTATGAAGAATGAAAAGTACCCACAGAGAAATTGTGGATGAGATTGAAGCAGCTGTACAGGTTGGTTTAGGTCATCTTGCAGAAATACAGTAATTGGATCCTCCACTGATTTGCACATGAAAATCAGTTGTCTCATTAACAGTTGTATATCGTATATCTTCTGTTGCTCTGAGGGTTTCTTTCTACAGTTTGATGATGTCATCAGGTTTATTTTTATTATGCCTCCGCACCAGCAACAGCTGGTTGTCCGTTCGTCTAATTCTTGTGGAAGCGATATCTCAGTAACGCTCTGACAGAACGTTTGTGAGATTACAGTGACCTCACAAAATGCGGTTTTGGCCTTGTGAACGCAATATCTCAAGAACTCTTCAAGGGAAGCCCTTCACTTTTGGTAAAAGTGTCCACTGGGACTCAAGGACAAACTATTTTGGTGGTCAAATGTCAAAGGTCAAGGTCAGTGTGACCTCACAAAACACTTCTTAGCCTCAACTCAAGACTTCACAGCAGTTATGACAAAACTTCACACAAATGGTTCATATTTGATATGACTCTGGATAAACAGGGATGTCATCTGAAACTAGTCTGAGTGGGGGAGGCAGACAACCACAAGGAGGTGATTGTAGTTTTTGGAGCTTAACCCCCGGTGGTGTTGATTTTGACCATTCTTTTTTTAAGTGTGTCTCTTGTTACTCCCTGTACTTTACGGATCAGAATTACACTTGGGCGTTTGTTCAATCAAAATGACAAACTGCTACCAACCACAATCCTCCAGGTTCGTATTGAAATGATATTGGTAGGATGGATACCACACTAATACAGAACCTGCAGCTGTCATGAGCTGCCCCTTATATTTATGAGTTATGAGACACTTTCTTGGACTTTGACTGGAATGTTTGGATCTTTGTTTAGTTTCTGTTTTACTTTGAAATTACATATATTGTGTGTCTCATGTTTGTTTTTACTTTCTGTTTTTGTCCCGTTTCCCTCCTCAGTGATTGTCTGTCTAGAATAAGTTTTCACTGTAAACTTATCTTTGTTTATACGTCTGTGTTAGAGAATAAATGTAGCTCACCTCACTCCTGGGGATCCTGGGTTATGAGCCAATAGGAAGCACAGAGGCACTGTAGGAAACAAAGACGGAACATGTATAATCATTTTTACAGTGTAGTTATACATAGTTTCATAAAAAGTGTTCGTAAGGGTAAGGCTGCAAGAGCAAGGGAGAGATTAATATACAAAGAGAAGACTAAATGGAGAGAGTAAAAGAAACAGAGAGCGGACACTGGAGAATTAGTTCCAATTAATTAATTAAGCCATGAATGAGAGATGATTCTTGCTCTCTTATCTTTCTCTCTGTGTTAATGGTAATGAGGTTGATAGACCAATATATCAGGCTGGTGCTGCCCTTTATCAGATACTACCGCTCACAGCCTCAAGTGAACAGTCTGGAACGTCTGCAGGCCGATAATGTTTATTTAAACACTGCAATCACTACTTCTTGATCTAATGAAAGTTATCAACTATTTACACAGCACATTTCCCTCCAGTGTGCTTCAGGGTGAAGAAATTAAACTAAAATGACCCAACAAAACATGAGATAAAAATGACAATAGTTCCATTAAAAATATCAAAAACAATATGAAAGAAAATCAAAATGCAAAACAAGAGTGTAAGAACGGTGTGGAAGCAGATTAATGACTTCTCACTAATGACTTCAGTTATGACAGTGAAATGTTAACTTTGTTCAAAGCCTCAAACAACAAGAGCAAGTCTTTGTTTGAATATCTCTCTTGAGCAGATCGCACCCTGTCTTCTTCTGAAGTGAACAGTGATCAGTAATAACAGGTACTAACAGGGGTGGGCAGTAATGAAGTACATTTACTTCAGTACTGTACTTAAGTATATATTTTTTAAGTATCTGTATTTTTTCTTTTGGAAACTTCTGACTTTTACTCCACTACACTTAAAGACGAACATTGTACTTTTGACTCCACTACATTTCTATGAAGTACTCTTACTTTGAAGCTGAGCTTTTAACCTGTGGAATTTATTTTATTTTATTTTGAAAATGTAATAGACTGTGTTCATCACAGGAGAAAAAACAGTCATGTTTGAACCTGTCAGTGTCCTAAAGATGGCTACCTCAGATGAAAATGAGGCAGAAGAACCTGTCCATGTTTTAATTTTTGTTTTTTTGAAAATTAAAGATTCCTTTTGTTTTAAATGTTTGTTGTGTTTAACACGACCAAACCTCATCAGTACCTACAAAAATTTGACATCTAACTTTAATCTAATTTCTTTGTTGATTCAATAGTTTTTTTATGGCCATTTCTATCAGCTTTGTAGCATATTCTAAAAGCTGTTTATTGTACAGGTTCTATGTGTTGATATAAAAAAAATTACTTTTGAATACTCAAGTATTTTTAAAAGCCAGTACTCCAGTACTTTAACTCAAGTAAAAATCTGACTGAAGAACTTTTACATGGAGTCATATTTAGCTAGGAGGATCTGTACTGTGACTCAAGTGATGGAGTTGTGAACTTTGTCCACCTCTAGGTAATACTCACCATTCACTGATAACTGGAAATATGAAGAAATTGTAAAAGTGCGTCACTGTAGAGTGACTCTGTGTGTGTGAGGATGCCGTTCAGTGTAAATATGAGTAGGAGGTAGCAGTGATTTCCACAGGGACAAGGGCCCGCAATACAAAACTGGATTTGACTTATGCACACACACACACACACACACACACAGTTTTACAATCATCCAGGGAGTGTCGAAGTGAGATGTCAGGTGGTCATTTATCATGCTGAACAGTCTGTTGGCCGCCCAACAACTAATCAGTAAACCAGTCAGTCAGCTGGTTGAAGCAGTAAAACAAACGTTCCCAGAGACATATCTCACAGTGCACACAAGAGGGCTGGGACTAACTGAAAGAACAAAGCAGGCATGCTGGAGATAGATCAACACCAGCATAAGTTGTTCTTATTAATTACTTACATTTTTTGATTTACTGTATATACATTAATAAAGCCAATAGTGTTCATGTATAAACCCTTCAATAAGGAGGCTTTGATACTATTGCGATGTACATCCAGAAGGAGAAGTGGATTTATTTTGCTCCTTTTTTATTTCTTCATTTGTTCAATCTGTCATTGACTCTGTATTGAAAATACTTTTTAAACCAGATTTTACTACAATTTGCTACAACAATGCTGTTTATGATTAATGCAGATTTTAGTAATGAACCAAGTAATTTTCTGATGGACTGAATGATTCATTAGTTAATTAATTAATTAGGTGACCGATTTATCTATCTTTTCATTCCCCTTTTTGTTTTGGGCACATTTGGGGCCCTAATTTCTAACTGGAGCAGGGCAGGTAACTGTAGCATATGCAATGAGACTGTATTGTTCTTTAATTATATTCCCTATCCACAGTAACTGTGTTTACACTCAGTCTCTCCCTTTGTGGTGTAGTGACACAGCACTAAGCATTTTTTTTTACCTTGTCTCATTAGTGAACAACAAACTAATGCCATACATTCACATTTTAAGTTTCCTTCATTCACTGAGCAGCAACTGTTGCTAGATGTATGTTACAAAAAGGCAGAATATTCTTTTTGTAAACTACCTTAAAGGTTGTGTATGCTATATGTTTCCTCTGCTGCCAAACGTGGTTTCTTGCCAGGGGCAGGTGGTGGTGGTGGTGGTGGTGGTGGTGGTGGTGGTAATCGTGGTTGCTTGCTTGCCAAAAACTTCAGCCATTGTTTAGTTTAGAAATTGTGCAACTTCTTCATCTTCTCATGTTGGGCTGAAGGCTGACTGGAAGCTGCAGTGGCTCACCAGCTCAAAGTGGTTTACAAGACAGTATTGGCTGGGGTTAGCATATTAACTTTAGTAAAAGAAAATAAGTGATAAAAATAGAAGCAAAACAAGAGTTAACATTGACATTGTTTAAAATTTGAATGGTTTGATGCTGAACTCGCAATGTTTATTCTAGAGCATGTGAATGCTAACATTGGCTATGTAGTGACTGCAAAAATTTACATATAGCACCTTTAATGTTGTCTTCGCTATCGACAATTGACAGTCTCCATGAACATTGGAACCTTGCCCGAGAAAATACAAACAGCCCAATCACAGGGGGGCCCTGCATAGCATGCAAAATAATAATAAAAGCCCAATCACAGTTCTTTGGATCTACATGTGGTATCTCTTTAGCTGCAATTTTTCTGGAGGTGCACACCAGCTATAACAAAGCCTCAGAAATTACACACACAGCTACTTTAGGTACACTTTCATTTTAAGGGCCATCATGTGCTGTTCTCTTCTCCCACCATGAAAAAATTAAATAACTTGTTTTGTATTACACTATTAGTCAGAGCTGAAGAATATAAATGTTTGATATCAAGTATCAGGTCTGTGAATTGCTGTGTGTGTGTGTGTGTGTGTGTGTGTGTGTGTGTGTGTGTGTGTGTGTGTGTGTGTGTGTGTGTATGTGTGTGTGTGCGTGCGCGCTCATGCTGGGATGACAAGACGTAGGAGTACTGGGAGCAGGAGCGATAGAGGGAGGATAAGTGTCATATTGTCATGGACTCCGCCGAGTGTTAAAGAGATTAGTGGTGATTAAGAAGGAATTATGACGACTACATTTCACACAAAACATGTGAAATATGTTTGTCTCATCACATGTTCATTGTGTGTGATAGTGATATACAAGCAAGTGTGTGTGTGTGTGCGTGCGTGCATGCTTGCGTGCATGTGTGTGTGTAGCAGCAGCAGGTAATGGGGAGCTAAAACCTGCAATTAATTATTCAACTTCAGGAAACCAGGACATGAGCCAAGGCCAGCTCCTCCTTCTCCTTCTCCTCCTCCACTTTCTGCATCCGTCTTTCTGTTCCCTGCATCTCTCATTTTTCCTTTCCCCTCACCCCATCTCATCTTCCCTTCCTCCACACCTTTAGTATCACTTCTTCCCCCTTGGCTCTTTACATTTCACCATTTTCTTCCTCCTCTCTTTCTCTCCATTATCTCACCCTCTTCCCAACTTCTTTTTTATTTCAATTGTCCTCCTACATTGCTCTATTTTCTCTTCTTATCTTTTTTAATCTTTACTCATTTTCTCTTCTCAGTCACTCAAAACTCTTTCCTTCCCCCTTTTTTTTACCTCCTCCTCCTTCTAACCCTTCATCCACTTCTCCCGTTCTTTCTGTCCTCATACCATGCTCCATCTCCCCCTCACTCTTTCCCTCCCTTTATCCCTAGTTCCTTTCCCTCCTTACTCCCTCCTTTTTTCTGTCCCATTCTTCCCTTTGTATTATATTACACATCTTTTCATATTTTCCATCCTTTTTTATCAACTTTGTGACCTTTTTAATTCTCTTATCTACCTTTTCCTCCTTTTCTTTATCATCACTTACCTACTTTCCCTAATTTTCTCAGAGCATTCTCTCTTTGATCCATTTCTAGTTTTCTTTATTCTCCCCTATCTCTTCACCTTCACTCATCTCATCTTCACTTTTTCTGTCTGTTTTCCTCATTTTTCTTTTTAGTCTTTCCTCTTCCTCAATTCTCAAGCTTAACTTTTTAATTAATTTCTTCATCCTCCATTAATTTCCTCTTGTTTTCCTCTCCACCTTCGCATCTCCTTCCCTCCTCCATCCTTTCTTCTCTCCTCTCTCTGCTTCATTCATTATGCCTGCAAACAACCAGATTATATCATTATATGTCCTTCTTCTTCCACAGTTGTAAAGGCAGCAGGACACCAATGAGCCTCCAGTAGAAGTTACAGTAATCTGTAGCATCAGTTGCCGGCCTGCAGAGGAAGAAATATTCATGGAGCTCCCGGAGCTCCTCCTGCAGATCGGATAACAATAAAATGTCACTGCAGTCTTGCCAGGGAAAATAATAGGCTGGTTCTCTGCTTTTCTGTTTTTTTTCCTACAAGGCAGACCCAGATCAAGAAGAGTCTGACTGCAAAGAGAAAGTTTTTTCCTTTTCAAATGAGACATTGCTAGAGGTAGTTCTGACATCTGTATTGTTGTGCATGTGTTTACTTGTTTAAAGCTTCTCCGAATGCACACTATGAGTTGGTTAGATTACATTTAAACCTGCCCTCAACCCTACAGGAATCAGTCCAACTTATATTTTTCATTTCTTTCCAGTTTCTCTGATTTTGTACTAAAGTTGGCTGTTCATAAATTTGTTAGAAATTATACTTGAAAGCAGTTTCTTATGTAGACTTCCTCCTCAGTATCAAGAGTAACCTAGTTAACTGTTGTTCTTCACATCCATGGTTACAGTGGAATAGGACCTGCTTGTAGCAAATGCAACCTGACATGGAAAAAACTAAGATGATATTCACCCCGAATGGGAATGAGAAAAAAGGCATATGAGAGGACAAATTGTTAAGGCACATTAGTGTTTAGTTATTCGTCTCTCTCTCTCTCTCTCTCTCTCTCTCTGTCTCTCTCTCTCTGTCTCTCTCTCTCTCTCTTTCTCTCTCTCTCTCTGCATGATTACTGTCTAGCTGAATTGACAGGGAGGAATAAGATATATAAAAACAAGTGGAATGATAAAATCCATGAAAGGTTGCTCCTTTTGGTTTCACACTGACATTATTCCTGTATCCTCTCAATCCATTCATAGACGAAATGAGAATTACCGCCTGGTGTCTGTCTGCCTCCACCACTCATACTAGTTTCAGGTTACATCCCGGTTTATCTAGTCATATAAAATATTAACCAATTGTGGGAAATTTTTTCATAATTGCTGTTTGAAGTCTTGAGTTATGGCTAAAAAGCATTTGACCTTTGTCCACCGAAATCTAATAAGTTCATTCTTCAGTCCTAGTGAATGTTTAGGGCAAATTGGAAGAAGTTCCCTCAAGGTGCTACTGAGATATCGCGTCCACGAGAATGGGACGAAACGATGGACGGATGGACAACCGAAAAAAAAAAAAATCCTTTAAAACTTGTTTTTCTTTTCATTTAGTGTTCTTGAACATGTATAGTATCCCTCACATGCTAACTGATTTTCTGAGCCTCCTCAAATCATGAAAAGGCCTGAAGGGGCCAGTATGCTTCAAACATACTTTTCAGATGATCAGTGTCTGAACTGTTCACACTTTTGCCTGACCGAGTGACACTGAGCTTGAAGTTGTTCATTTGAATCACACCCTGGCCTTAAGACATGCAGTGTCTATGCTATAATTCTGTAAATACAGAGAATGAAAACCAAGCAAAAAGCCTTAAGTTTCAAGTGTTATACCCTGGTCTGAGAGTCTGAGTGTTCATATTTCTTCCCTGTTGAACTGTATGTTGCTGTGCCAAACTCTTTAAGTTACCACTGGCAACGGAACTGATGGCCAAAACAGCTACAATTTACTTTTATTGTAAAATGGCCCCTGAAGAGAATCCTGCTTATTTGTCTGAACACATATTTTCTGTTCATCCATGCTGAGTCCTTGTTGAGATCAAATTCTTTTTTTGTGTTTAGGATTTGGAAGCATGTTGTCTGACAAATGGTTGCTGCTTAGCGCACTGTCACATTTTACTTGCTCACTTTTTGAAGCATAAGGCTGTTGTATGAAGATATATATGTAGAAAAGACTGCAGAAGCCTAACACAAGCAACCAAGAAAATATTTATTTCCTCCATAAACACTCTGGTGTGGGGTCGAGAAGGCAGAGTGGGTGAAAAGACAGTGGGTTAAGTGTTCTCAGGTTAAGTATATTTATAGCAGCATAATTTTTTTCTTAAACAAAAAATGTAAATATGTGATGAACCAAAGTCAATGCCAAAAATAAAAAGATTTTTAGCAAAGCTTAACAGGTTGTAAACAATAATACAGCAGCAAAACTGTTCTGTACTGTTCTTCGTTTTGCTATCCAGGATGGCAGCATGTGCATGTTAGTGCATATGAGCCCCTCCCTGTTATACCATTGAGCTCCTTCAAATTTATAAAGCACACATGCGAGATAGCACAATGGAGAATGCAGTGTTCAGGTGAAAGCAACCTTCCAGAATTTTCTCTGCTTAAGAAACCAACTTTTTGTCTAACAAGGCATCAGACAAAGAAAACAATCAGACCAGAGCAGAGAAGGGCTTGCCAGGGTGACTACTGACTCGAATGCCAGCCGACTGGTAGTCCCTCAAAACATCCATTAACTCTTTAAAGTTTTTACCAGCTCCATCAGTGTCATTCATGTGACCACAGTCTCAGTGGATAAGCCCAAGGCTGAATTTCTTTCCCAGTCTGACCATAGAGCCAGTACTGTCTGGCTTTACTGAGATTCAGCCCTACAAGCTGCTAAAGGGTCCGGCTGGACTCACAACTGGCTTTTCTTCTTCATGTGTAAGTAAGTAGTTTGATGGGTTCATAATGATACATGTCTGTTTTCATAAGTGACGGCTACAGTAGACGTGATAACATTAGCTAACTTCCTGATACTGATATTATAAATTTGTTCAGCAAATGTTGCTATCACCAGCTGGCTAACTGTCAGCATTGTTGTGGGCTAGTGGTTGTGGCTGGATTGTCTTTTGTACGCTGCATCCATAGGGTAACTTTATTCAGTGCTTTTTGTTGTGTGTGTAGGTTCCTTTTCACTGGGCTTTATAACACCTTGCTGACTGAGAATATGAATGGAGGCCAGAGGTATTGCTGACAAAGCATTGGTTTGGTCTGAGATGCTGGTGGTCTAGAGCGACATATAGTGGCAGTGATGATCATTTATACTAGTGGTTCTCAAACTTATTCACAAGGATCCATAAACTGACATCTATTAGACCCTGGAGCCCCATCTGATAAGATTTTGTCCCAGGATCTGATAAGATTTTTGCTTTATTACACAGTGTTTGAAACCCATGACCAGTGTATCCGGTGCAAGTTCATTGTAATAACAACTGACAAGCACCTTAAGATAGATAATCTTGTTTATTGTGCTGCACAAATGAATGCATTTTGGTAAACCACAATAGTAGATGCGTCAATTTAAATAAGCAAGTAAAGTTTAGACACCATGTAGCTAAGGGAATACATGATAGTATGATGACATCCATATGTGAATGGACTACTCAAATGCCTAAAGAAGGATTTACATACAACTTTATTGACTAGTCTTATATATTATAATATAAAATATATATTGCTATTTGTTGTTTCTGTCGTTCAACATGTGTGACACTGGTCTTGAAGTTTTGGGAGATCATCCAACATCAGCCAACATCATCGTGCCAGAACACAAAGAACACTGAACTGAAACTGAAGCTCAGCAAAGCATAGATGTACAAATTTAGTACACTGTAAAAATTAAAATGAAAGTATATTTCGGAAAAATATTACTCACAAAAAGCTTGCTAACTAGCCTAGTGCTAGCCTAGAGAGCTAATGTTAAGACAAATAAACAAGTAGACTGTTGACTCTTACAGAACTTTTGGTTCATCATTCATGATAAATGGTTTTCAAATACATTTTGTTGTATACTGAATTTTTCACATGACATATTAGAAATTGCACAAATAAAGCTCTGAGGAAATTCAAAAGTTATGAATTTGACATCCTCATTGACTAAAATATAGGAGTAAATTGCAAAATCATTGAAATATGTCCCCTGGGTAAAATTCTGTGGTAAAATATGTGTTTCCTATGCCAGAAATGGCAGCCCTCTCCAAATTTCATGTAATAATAATGATTCATTTTATTTATAAGTACCTTTCAGGACACCCAAGGACACTTTACATAGCAAATAAAGTAGTTAATGGGATTTTCAAATTAATGACCTCAGTGGAATAAACATATCAGTTTTGCTGCTTGTATTGACATTTGAAAGATTTTTGCCGTTATGTGCTGCAAGTTTTTGCAAGTTGCACTCTAAAGGTTTTAATCCTCACTGATCTGTGTGAGCTTTTCAGACTGTCATAAGGATGATTTCAAATGGATTAAATACACTGTTAAGAAAATAGCTCACTAGGTGTTTTCACTATTCTCTCCAATATTACTATTCTGTCAGTATAATCTGCTTTACTGTTGTCATTGTGCATGATATTTTATTAGTGAACACAGAGTTAGTCATATTTATCCATCCATGGCTCCACCTTTCTGTTTAGCTGAAGAAAAATGCCACAGACGTTTTATGGCATTTAAAAACACTATTACTCAATGTTCTTTTCTTCTTTCAGTCTCGTATATTACACTGTCTCTTTATTCTTCCCTTCATCTCTCTCAGTAGTGCAGTATGAAGATGAGGTCTTGTGTAATAAATGTGTCAGTCAGCAGCATTTGGTCTATTAAAGAAGTTATGAAGCCTGCAGACTCTGCTCTATTTCTGATGGTTCTCCTTTCTTTTTCATTCATTTGTCTTTCATTTCTTCCCCTCCCTGTTAAAAAAAGTGATCTCTCATTCCTCCTGCCACTCGTCCTCTCTTGTCTCTAAAAGTACAATTGTCTCTTCCTCTCAGCAGGAACAATCTTAATTGGGTCAATTCACAGCTCAAAAGAAGGAACAGGAAATAAATATATCTTCTACACAAACACACACAGAGCTAAACCCAGATGACTCATTCAGTCCTGCTCCTTGACCAGGCCCTACAGTTAATGGTCTCAGTGTTTCTACCTGCAAGTGTTTATACCTGCTGTCATAGTGAAGGGTGAGGCGCAATGACAAGTATAAATGGGGACTCACCTTCAGGTAGTTTTTCCTGTACAGAAATTACAGTGCTGTAGCTGCATGGTTGTATACAGGAAAAATGACAGGAGTAATTGTGTGAAGAATGCAAAAGAGAGTGTGATAAACCAGTTCAAACTACTGTAAGAATTATCTTAACACTCATCACTACAAGCGACTCATTTCACATTACCCACAGTCATTTGATCAGTTGTTGATACAAAAATATTGCTTAGTGCAGCTCTCAAGGCAGTGTTCTAATATCAAACTCGATTTCTCTCCCAGTGACCACCAACCCAGAAAATGCAGCTAAAATGAGTTAATGAGAGGATTTCCCAAGGTTGGTTTCTCCTCTAATACACGATCATGAACATGTGAGACTGTCCTGTAAATAACAAGCCCATAATTCGTCTGTGACTTCTATTGTAACCATGACAACAAAGATTGGCTAATGTTGAGGAAGAACTGATTTTAACCCAAATCATGATCTTTTCCTACACCAAACCAAGCCATGACCGTTATTATAGTAACCATGGCGACCAAGGTAGGTACGCCACTGTCAGTACAGACAGTGTGTTGATTATTGTAACCATGACAACGAAGGTCTAGTACGCCTGTTGCTGTAGGGGCACTATTCAAGAGACACTCCTATGGGTCATATCAGAGGGTTTAAAAACACGACCTGTATGGTTGTTCAGGTTGGCGGAGTGGTTGGACCATGTGGACAAGACAAGATCATGATCATAATACTGTGCAATTTTAGTACCGTTTTTGCAATTTTCAGGCATTGGAATGAAACGAACTCCTCCTAGAGAATTCATCAGAACTGTACAATGCTAAGTTGCAAAGATTTGAGTTTTCGTTGAATGGCCTGCCCGTGGCGGTGCAGCGAATTTCAATGATTCTCCATGATAATTTCAGTCATTATAACTCAAGTGTGCATTGTCCTAACTCCCCCAAACTTTATATGTTTGATAAGAGTCCCGACCTGAAGACATCTATATGTCAATATTCAGTTATAGTCATAGCGCCACCTTATGGCAACAGGAAAGTCATCTTTTACATTTTGATATACTCCATTTAGAGGGTTGACCACACACACCTCAAAGTTGGTCAGAAAATGCTCAAAATTTTGATGATGCTTTGAAGTGAAAACTGTGACTCCCTCACTGTAGTGGTGCGGTCATATACAATATTTTGTCATGAAACAGGAAGTTATTACAACTCCAGCATACCTTGTCCAAACCGCCCCAAACTTTATATGTTTGATAAGAATCCCAGCCTGAACACATCTACATGGGTATCGAGATTAGGTGTGGCAAAATGGCTAAAGGGCGCCCCCTAGAAAATTTCAATGAAGTAGAAAATGCAGTAAGTTTCACCTAGATGTATGAAAATTCGCATATGTAACACATGGAGATCTACAAAAAAGCATCTTGGAACTAAACCCAACCAGAAGTCCACCATTTTGGATTTTGGATTTTTTTCCCCATTTCCAGATGTCAAACTCCTCCTAGAGAATTAATCAGATCAACATCATATTTGGTCGGTCTAATCTTAAGACCTTCCTAAATTGTGAAGCTTTTGAAGTTTGAAGAAGGAGCTGCCTGTGGCAGCAATTTTGATGATTCGCCATTCATGAAAGAGGAAGTTGCTATAACTCCAACACATATTTACAAAACTGCCCCAAACTTTATATGTTTGATAAGAGTCCAGGCTTGAAGACATCTAAATGTTAATATTCAGTTCCAGTGCCCCCTTGTGGCAACAGGAAATATCATGTTTTAAACTTTGATGTACTCCTCCTATCAGGGTGACCACACGAACTGTAAAAACTGTGACTTTTTGTTGAATGGCCTGACCGGGGCGGTGCTGCGAATTTCAATGTTTCACCATGAATCAGGAAGTGGCTGTCATTCTTAAATCTGCACCAAATTTCACGTTTGATGATAGTCTCACACTGAAGACATCTGCATACTAACATTAAGTCATACTTACCATACATACCACCTACTGAAAATAGGAAGTATCCCTTGACTGACAACCATCATTTGATTTACATGCCATTTTCCTTGTCTGCTTTACAATTGATATACAGTAACATGTATGCTTGTGTGAGCTCTGGCTCCACACAGTTGACAATTAAGAATGCAAATTAACATGCAATACGTCTAGCCTGGCACCACATGGTCTATAAAAACTACAAGAAAAAACTTCACTAAGTATTAGATAAAACAACTGGATTAGACTTTACCTATCAACCAGTCTGCTGCTTTGCAGCAAAACTTTGATGGACTTTGTTCATTCGAAACAAAGAGAAAAGGAAACATTTCCTTTCTCAGATGTTTTATGTGAAACTAACAGTTATTCATTTTAAAACAGGTACTGACTTCTTTTCCATCTTTCCATGACACTCATATATACACAAACAGAAAAAAAGAGTGACAAGCATAAATAACAGAATGACAAAATCAATTTCCCATTATACAGGAGACAGCTTAGTGACTCACACACACACACACACACACACACACACACACACACACACACACACACACACACACACACACACACACACACACACACACACACACACACACGCACTGGTCAGAGCTGAAATAATGCAATGCTAAGCTTCCCAAAAACTCCTGATGTGGCTGTGTGCATGCTGCAGGCTTTACTCAAATCCCTGGTTAAAGCTCTGGTCTCGCTGGGAATTAGAAATTAATAAGCTTTATTACTGAGGTGGTAAATAGAATACAGCTTTAATGCTAATATCATCAAGCTTAAGCAACAATTCAATAAAGCAGCAGATTCACCTCCAATTCAGTGTCCAAGGAAAGAGAGGAGAGGAAGTGCTGCAGCAGACTACGACAAAATATAGATGCTGCATTTATCTCATGTTTTGTACAGTTACAAAATGATGTTGCAAACTTTCGGTTGCTTTTTCAGCAACATCTTTGTCATTTAGTGGCAAGAAAATCACATTTTAGTCAAAAGGGAGGAAGGCTGGAGCGACTAATGTAAGATGAGCAAGTGCACTGATCTTTCTCCTTAAAGCTGCTCAAACACACTCTCATTCTCAAGTCGTCACATGCAGACATTTGGTCAGGGCTCCTTTGGCATCACTTTTTAATGCACTGGCTACAGTGCTACAATTATTAGTGCTTCAGCACCGAACGGTGCGAAGACCATGATGCACAGGTTGAGTACTGGCACTTTTTTTCCCACTTCAAGCAATGTAAATGAGTTTGTTTTTTGTTTGACCTTCAGACTTCATTGGATCTAACTGCATAGAACACTTTATATACAAAAAGTAATACAGTGCAGTACATACAAGGCCAGACAATAAATATGCATTATTAAAGGTCTCAGTGGCCTGAATGCATTTCACCTTGTGCAAAGCATTTCCTCACAGTATATTTAGATTCATTTTTGTTTTCTACAAATACATGTGAAGCCACAAGGTCAATGTCTTGTTTAAGAGCATTTGTACATTTCACTTTTTCACTGTATGGCAGCTCATTTCCATGATCATATTCATCAAAACAATAAAGTATACACTGGCAGTGTTGAGGATTTAAGCTTAAAACCTTTAATTTCCATGCAAAGATCTCTGATAAATGTGCTCCCCTGGTAGGTTGTAAAGGTATAACATTGAGTCATACAGGGAATACTATATGGGTAGTTTAGTTGGATTGGTCTATGCATCATCTTCAAGAAACAAATGGCAATTAAATGGCATCTTGCTTAAGGGTACAACACTGGGACATTAAGAACTGTGAGTTGTAAAAGAGAAGGCTGCACGTTGTTATGGGAAGAATATTGAAACAGACTTTCAAACAAGCACTGACCTGAGAGCCATCCTTGTATTTTTGGTGACAAAGCCGAGTAGAACACAATTTAAAAGTCACACATCATTAACAACTTAAAGGATAATCATGTGTTTCCTGGTGTCCTGCCCCAGGCATGTCAGTTCTTTTAGTGGTGTTTTAACACCTCCTAGTGGTGGGTTTGATTTAATAAGAGGTATTTTTCGTGATCTGAAAGCTGGCAGTTTTTTCTCGAGCAGAACAAGTAGCGAACACATAACTTATCTACTGCCACCCGATCGTTTCAGCTTGTGACAGCATCATCTGATATGCGTAACTTCATGTTCAAATCATATTCTGTGATATTTGTGAGGCTTGCCCGGTACATTTATAGTAAAAATTCAGACATTTTGGTTCATTTAAAAAATCCTATTTTTCCTATTTTGGGGGAATTTTTTATTGGGAATAATAGTCAATAATAGTCAACTTTCATTCACTGTAGTGTCACAAAAATCAGTCTAACCACTAGGGGTCGCTTGTTGGTTATACCAGTATTATTCTAATTATCATAATTAGGAAGAAGCACATAAATTCAGTGTTGTAGTATAACCAACAGGAGACCCATAGTGGTTATACTGATTTTTTGACACTACAGTGAATAAATATATATAGAATAGTGACGTTATTGAATATTATTCCTAATAAAAATTCCCCCAAATTATGTAAAAGCACATTTCTCCAAACCAAGTGTTGTAGTATAACTAGCAGGAGACCATAGCTGTGTGACACTGACACTGCAGTGTATGAGAGTGAAGTTATAACTGATTGTTACAAGTTTAAAATCCAAGACTAGCAGAGTCTTGGATTTTAAACTTGAGAGTGCACAGTTGAAGCACGCTTTTCAGCTGAGCACAGGTGTCTGAGAGCACTAGACATGCAAATACATTACAGAGAAAATGTATGAAGAATACACGTGACAGGGCAATACAGGCGGACACAACAGTCCAATGAGAAATTCAACATTTGCCTGAACCCACGAGGCCTGAGATAATATTGAAGTATTGAGTGAGACTAATTTGATTTTCCTCCTTCCATCTTTCATCTTGTTCTCTGCTGTTGCGTGGCTGGAGCTGATACACTGGCTGGATAAGTGAGCACCAGGATTTTATCAGCCTGCAGAATTATGAAGGAACAGCATTCATCCTCAGCTGCAGCTTCAGATTCCAAAGATTTTGGTCTTAAGTGCAACACACATCAGCCACATGACATAACATCATATCGCTTGTTGTGGATCTTCAGTATAACATTTATGTGAGTTTTTTAGTTTTGTTTTATTTTTTAACTTCCCTCCTAACTGGAGAAAGAATCAACATACAACATTTGTTGAGATTTAGGGGTGCACAGACTTGCAGAGACATACTGTACCTTTGGAGAGCCATATTGCTCTCTTCACCTCACCTGTAAATCAAAAAAGTGTGGGCTGTACGTTGATGTCTTTATATCCATCACTCTTTCTGGGTAAAATGGTGTTTTTCCCAGGTGAACTGAGGAAATGGGACTCCGTGAGGTTTTTTCTGTTTGTTTGTTTTTTCATTACAATTTGAAAAGATACGGATGAAGGAGAAAAAGATGTGTCTCATCTGATGTTAAAAACTGCATTTAGAAACATTCAGCTGCTGTGTGAATGTTGCCTTTGAGATCCTGAAAGCTCAAGTCTCTTTCAAGGGCTCCCCTGTAATTTCACTCTGTATGCACACAGACAAAAACCTGAAATTAGCCAGTTTGTCAAGAATTGGCAACAATGAAAGTGACAATTAGAGTCGTGAAATGTGTTTGAGTGTTACTGCACAGGGCACAGAGAGAATAGGACATTAGACCACAGGGAGTTAAAAAGACTTACTGTACACCACAGGGACTGGGATGTTAGGGCCAGACCGCACAGGGAGTGACTGATGAGGGTCTTAAACTACTGGGGGAATGGCAAAAAGCTTCTCTAAAGGGATCTTTGTTGAAAGAGGTTAAAGTATGACACACCAGGATCTGGTCGGTATTCAGGAGGTGAGTGATTACTGCTGTACTCTGCAGGGTATAAGAGTGCACAGTGGGGAGATTAGCCTTTAGTGAGGAGGCCTAGAGCGCTTTTGATAAGTTTCTTTTCTCTGGTTTTTACATTTTTCTAGCTCCGCTGGGGCAAGTAAAGGGAAGTGTCTGGTCTTCCAGGCTAACTGTGCAGCTACTATTCTCTCACTGTTTTCAGGAAGCTCTGCATTTCAAGTGTCACTTTTGTAAGGGTGCCTTATGTCACATTACAAAGTCATGCTCATGTCATATCAGATTTCTCCCAAATCAAGTTGTAATCTTTAAAATAAAAATAAAATAAAAATGGCAACAAACCTAAGAAATGCTCTGATTGTGGTCCTCAGGGTCAACACTGCTTTCTCATCTGATAAGTTTCTCTAGTATAAAATGGCTGTATCAACATGTAATGTTAAACAAGTGACATTATTGAGGAAGAATATACACAGACTTCAGTGTATTCAGTGTAGACTTGCTGACACCTACGAAGAACTCTATAACCCTACTGAGTTGGCCCCTTGATTCTTTCATCAAGGAGAACACCCCTTCTTCCCTCTTACATCTCCAACGCTTTATTGTCTTAACAACAACTTACCTATAGATATGTTGATTCAGTCTAAGGGCCCTTCCTGCTCTACCTGTGGATATGCCGATCCAGCCTAAGAGGCCCTCCTACCCCCTTGATAACTTGAACCTAGGTGTTACACTGCTAGACCTCTAGAGAACGTTACCTTTTGTTTCTAATTTCCTTTCCTGTCTGACCAAATGTCTGTAACCCCAGGTCTATGCAAATACAGTTGTCCATCCCATTGTCTTGAACTGTATAATTGTCCCCCTGCCCTACACTCTGGGTCAGTCTACTGCCCCAGACCCGCTCTGTATCAGTTGGCTCACCGTATCCTGGGATACCAATAAACTTGCATCACTACAGCAAACTTGAAACTAAGGACTTGGGTGAATTTTCTTCAACATTATCAACATATCTGCCGCTTTTTAGGGCTTTTCACTATCTTTTAGCTCATAGTTTTAGTTTTGTTGTAGTTATACTGTCTGGTTCACTCTGAGCATTTCCTGCAGCCACAGCTGTTTTGAGTAAACAAGCTCTGATGAAGCCACAGTACACCACCTGCCCAGCTCCAGCAAACAGACACAGTCAGAAAATAGCTGGTGAAGCAAGTAAAACATCTGGCAGCTCAAAAGCCAGATCATTTTCTCAGGAGTTGGTGGAGACCAAACTGGGGCTAACCTGGGGCTACTTATAACGTATAAGAAGTATTATACGTTATAAGTAGAATATTATACTTAAATTCACAGTGACCAAACCATAATAATGTTGCTTTGTATCTGGTGGATGTAGATGTTGGCAGATGTTTGCTAACAGGTTAGCTATAACTATGTATCAAGTGGCGGCTGTGTATTTGTCTGACATGCATTGAACCTCTATATTAACCCTGAGTGTTGTAAGCTGCCCAAATCTACAACAGCAGAAAAGGATCTGCAGCCACACTAGCATCTCTGTGAGGCTTTCAGGGTTACCATCTCTCATCCAATGACGTAATTGACACTCCAGCTTCTCGTCTTAGCATCCTCTGATCAATGAGACCACCAATGGGTCAGACTACAGTATTTTTCTAAGGTATATGAAAGTGATGGAAAAAGTAGCTTGAAACAACTTGGTACTATAAAGATGTTATACAACGCCAAGATTAGTCAGTTTCTCATTCGATTACCGGCTGCATTCCAAAGTGGCAACCTCCAAGGCTGAAAAATGAAGCCAACATGGAAGTACCAAAAAGTACAGTTTTTGGTCTCTTGTGCAGTTGTTGGTCTCTATAGCTAATTTCCTTCATGACAACCGTACGGGCGGTGGATTTTTATGTAGCTCACCAGTTTACATTTTATTAAGGCTTAAAGTTATGTATAAATTGAGGGTGGGCCGCTTTGAGTGACAGGTGGTTGAGCATATGCTTGCCACAAACCAGCATGCACTGAAGTCTCGTCTCCACACACGCCCCTCCTCTTTGCCCATTTTTGGATTAGCTGAGAGTTCTGTGGAGTCAGGCACTGCCAAGATGGCGACAGCGGGGTAGCTCACTCTGAGCTTCAAAACCACTCTTCAGAAACCTATGGGCGACGTTATGGAGGCTATGTCCAAATTTATATACAGTCTAGTAGTATTCCTTGTAGGTGGAGTGAATGATCTTGTCTTTACTACAAAAACTTTACTCAACATGGTTCTTGTTCTGATTATGTCAACAAACCGACCAGGCATCTGAATCTACCAAAGCCTGATACAGGTAACTACAGAATTTCACCAGCTGACTCTTTGTAGTTCAATATCTTTCATCCCCAAACATCATCTGACCAGTAACCCCTGTGCGGTCACGCTACTTTAAGCAGTGGCCATCCGTCATGTTACCAGCTAGTTGTTTTCACTTGAGTGAATTAACTAACTAGCTAGATAACATTAATTAACATTAATGAGGCATCCCTATGTATTTTTGTTTTCATTGCAAGATTATCCTGGAGGCCAGTAACATTTGCATATAGATATCAATTGCTCCAGTGTTTATGTTCTTCACTGACACAGATAAAAATTTAAAAACTGCATCTATCAAAGCCTTGGGAAGGGAGGAGAGGCACAAGATGAGGAGAGAAAAAATAACGAGAGGGGATGGAGATGAGAGGAAGAGCAGGCCCTGCCCACTGTTCCCAGGATAGGATTAGCATTGTGTCCCTGTGCTGTTCAACACAAACAAAAACTGAATGGTCTAATTACCACAGATAACACAAACATACAAAGTCAACTCATCACTGCCTTATTTGGTTTTGATTAGATTTCAGTGTTTTTTTTGGTGTGAATTTCCCTTTACTGGACCAATTTAATTAAACATGTCAACAGAGCAAGGTTAGTAAAGGTATTGCAGCATTTACTGTAAATAAAGGTTGGACTGAGATTTGCATATAGCAAACACTGTTGGGGGTTTGAAAAATAACGTCAGCTACATTTAAACACTACAAGAGCTCTCCGTGGTCAGCGAGGGGAAACTAACAGTCTTCCTTCCCACCAATTTCAACCAGGTAATTTATTAATTAATCCTCCCATTGCGCACAAATCTTAATGTAGCAACCGTGAAGGACTTGTTTGACTGTGAGATCTCAGACCACCTCTCAGCACAATAAACCACTCGTCTCAGCGCACTCCATTTAGACCTTTTAGTCCCTGAACCCATGTAATACCAGTTGTTATTTTTTCATACACTTAACCCATTTAAACCACATGTTCCCCATGTTTCCTCTGACACTTATTCATGAGCACAAGCTGTTCAAAACCCATTTAAAGCCACACTGTTCCTTTTCCTATTAATTCATATACTTATATCAGATATTAAACAGATTTACACTCCACACAGTCTGAGTCAGGCAATCTAATTTGTCAAAATGCTCAGTCCAGCCATATAACCCCTCTAAAGCATTCACAGCTAAGGTTATTGGTTTTTATGTTTCATCTTGTGATAAGTAATGAGCTAATTAGCACTTTCTCTTGCTCTCTGTTGTTTATTATTCATGTTCACTACCTTGAGGACAGTCAGTACACACATATTGAAGGCTGCCAAATCAAAAGCCATAAAACCCTGGAGGATGTTAAATTATTGCTACTTGCTTTTGTTGATGGCACTTAACTACAAAGATCATGTGTCATATCACTATTATGCCATGGTTTTTAAATGAACAGGTTTTATGTTTGCCATATCTGTCATATATTAAAAGTATAAATCCACAGTTATATAGAGAGATTTGAAAAACAGCAGGTTTCTGGCTTGCAGTAAGTCTGAACAGAGTACTAATGCATTTATTTAATATGTTCTGCATTAAAGGAATGGAATTAATGAAGGAAAAAAAATATCCAGAAGTTACGTGTGTCTTGACACGTTTTTCCAACTGGGAAAATGTTTTACTGTTATTATTAATGATTATATTATTAATATTCCTTATTTATAGTGTCAGTGAGAGAGCCCGAGCTGCTGCAGCTTAAGAACAACACAAGTGAACTGAGAATGTGAGGAGGAGGAGGAGGAGGAGGAGGAGGAGGTACAGGCAGGTGTCGAGGAGAAACGGACCAGCAGGACAGTGGGCCTGTGGCAGCAGGGAGCATTGACAAGGTGGGAGGGTGCACTGGAGAAGAGGATCTCCTGGAATGAGATCTGGCAGGCAGAACCCCAGCGGGTCAAGTTCATGGCTCAAGCTGTTTACGATGTCTTTCCTAGTCCAGCAAACCTTCACTTCTGGGGCAAGAGTGACTCTCCAGCATGTCCTCTGTCCAGGTTCCCTGGAGCACATCTTAAGCAACTCCCCAACCGCACAGGGGGGAAGGCTGCTAACGTTAGCGGCATGACCAGGTGCTAAAGACCGTGATAGAGGCCAACTGTAAAGCTAAAAACAAACCTGTCTGCAGCCAGAAGCACATTGCCTTCAGCCCAGACCAGCAGCCGGATTGATCACCTCTGCCATGCCATGTCACAGCAACCACGTTGAGGCCAGACGTGGTACTATATTCAGCCTCTTCAATGCAGGTGCTCCTCATAGAGCTGACACTTCCCTGGGAGGACCTCATGGAGGAGGCCTGGTGGAGCAGTGCCTGAGGAGAGGCTGGAAAGCACGCTGTCAGCCCATCGAAGCGGGGTGTTGAGCTTTTGCTGGGCACTCACTGAGCAAGGTCTACACTGTGCTTGGCCTCACCGGGTATGTGAAAAGAAAAGCCATCAAGTTCACCATGGAGGCCGCTGACAGAGCCTTCAGATGGCTGTGGTTCGGGAGGAGTTACATGTGGGCCAATGCTGCTGGGACACAAGCCAGAGGCTGATCAACTCTGGCTGGGTCCCCTGATTGAGGGTGTGTGATATTGAAAGACCTGAAACACCAAATGACCTCAGGAACATCACTGTTGATGTGTCCCAGCACATTCTTGGAAGTATCATTAATCAGAATGTGCTGAAATCTTTTTGCATGTATTACACAAGACGTAAGCTGCTGCAATGAGACTTCAAGTTGGATGTTTTCCTTTTTATCCTGCAAGCTGAATATCCAATCCATAACATGACCTGGGCTTCAGATTCAGACACTTGGTTTATGTATTTGGAGCACATTTTAAATGCAGTCCACATATTGTCAAATGAATGAATCTGTTTGTCATTTCAATTCCAATTTGTCAAACTATCTTAGTCATCATACTTAATGGTTTCGTGACACAACGGACCAAAAGGCATCACCATCATCAAGTACATTCTGGATAGAGCCCCTGTGGCTGCAATCTGAGGAGGCCTTCAACATTTATAAAAGGCTCCTTTTTAAAGTTTGGAAGGACAGTGCTACATCAGAGCAACGAAGAAAGTCTTTCAAGGCTCTCATGCCAAGCATAATAAGAAAAAGCAATTCAACATTAAACGGCTTCCAGCACATCGTGTGACATCTCGGGAACTGAATCTGTGGGATCAGTGGCCTGATGTTTGTCTGTTTGAGTCAAGAGTCTGGCCTAGAGTGACCTACTGTGAAATACCACAGGCCTTTACAGGACTGTGTCCCATGTAATGCATTAAGCTTTGCCCCACAGTGTGTGTCAGGACTAAGATGAACATGTCTGCTGGTAAGTGAACTAATGGGGAAACTGTGTCTGTTGGCTCGGCGCTGCTGCTGTTCAGGGCTCCATTACTGTGCGGGACTGTGCTGGAGCTCTGAGGTACTTTAATGTGGGCTACAACACGTACTTGTCAACCTACTTCAATCTCATACAGCATCAGCATTTTGTTTTTCCTGCTTTTCCTCTGTCCGTCTTTGTGTTTTGAATATCTCTTTATTTCTGTCTCTACAGGGCAACACACACAATTTGTGTGTTGTAAGTGTTTTAATTGATTTTGTTGTGATATTTTTTTACTAGTTTTATTTATATTTTTGTTTTAATTTATTGTTCTTCTATTACCTTGTATTTTTATTTTATATCTGCTCGACAACCCCGAAATAGTGCATCAGGTAACTGCAATAATCTTTCAAATGTGGATATAAGCAGCAAAATTGGAATGTTTATCCCTCTGCATTCATTAGCACAAATCTTCCTTGGGTATCACTCTTTTAATAAAACACATTAACCACTTGAAATTTCCATTTCTGGCACAGGAAACATATTTTACAACAGAGTTTTACCCACAGGACAGATTTAAATGATTTTGCAATTGGATCCTATGTTTTAGACAATGAGGATGTCAAATGAACAACTCTTAAATTTACTCAGAGCTTTATTTGTGTGATTTCTAATATGTAATGTGAAAGATTCTGCATAAAACACAATATATTTGCAAACCATTTATTATGAATGATGAACTAAAAGTTCTGTAAGAGTCCACAGTCTACTTGTTTACTTGTCTTAACATCAGCTCTCTAGGCTAGGAACAGAGTGTTTCATAGACTTGTACTGATGCTGGGCAACAGGACAGGGCTATGCGTGCTTCTCAACCTGCGGAGATCTGCGACTCAGTGCCACCAGTGTGTGGGCTCATTTGGAAACCAAGGAGCAACAGCAGCAGTTTTCACACGTCCTACACCTGTGGTGTTATTAAAGAGTGACTTAAAGTGATAGGTAAGGTTATTTGATGTGGGGTTGTGTGAGGTACCTGCATTAGATTCGGATCAGCTCACAGTTTAGAGAAGCAGCAGGAGCACCAGTACAGAAGCTGAGTGATGTGCTGCTGTGGACGGGGCCATCCGCAAAAACTGTTTCTCCTCTTTGTCCGTCTCTCTTGCTGGCACCTGCGTCAATCCTCTCCTGCCTGAATTCATGGTGGGGTGGTGAATAACCTTATGCAGGTAATAAGGTAAACTTTCATATTTCTGCTACCAATCAAATAAAAGTACAGGCATGGCCATTGGCCAATCATCACTGTTGTACCTGTTTTCATACGTTTACGGACACAGGATTGGACATAATAAAAACTCAATTTGTGTCCCGGAAAAGAATATAAATTTTCCGGGACAACAACAAAAAAGAGAACAATCTCAGGGAAACCAGGACGGGTGGCAACACTACACACAAGCACAACTGTATTACTCTGCAGATCAGCTGTTTGCACCAGACAGCGCTAAGCATAGGTGTATTGACAGCGACAACTGCTTTTTATGTAGGTTACTGGTTAGTTATTGTGAAAAAACTTAGCTTGTATACAATGTCATACTTGCAATATAGATTTAATGTAGTGTGTTTGCCTAAGTGGCCACTAGGTGGCAGTGTCAGATCGAAAAAAGCAATCTGTTGAATTTTGAGTGTAATGGCAACATTTTTAGTGCAACCAAGAGGTAATTTTAATGTAACAGTGGTGTGAATTACATTTTACATGACTTACGTGACTATTATGTATTAAAAAAATAGAACTTTTGTCCTTTCATGAACAGACGGTTGATAGGTTTCGTGTTTAAAACATCGCGTTTGTGTTTGGAAACAAATTCCTTTATAATTGAGACTGGATGAAAAGTGGTCTGCTGTTCATCTTCTGGGTAGGAATGACGATCTGTAGAGGATGTTGAGTAAAGTGGAGGTCAGAACATGTGAGCGAAGCGGACTTGGAGTGAAGCAGGGAGCAGAGTACCATTTAACCTGGGAGCCGGAGTGTTTAACCTGAGTTAGGAGCGCACTTGAACCATCGACATATATAAGTACAGGTACTTGAACAGATATCACTCAAGCTCAAGCTTGCTTAAATTCACTCTGTGACACTCATGATGATAACCTTTGCCCAGGTCTATCTGACATACTGTTTGGTATTTGGTATTAAATGTTCAACCACCTGATGTAATTTATTTATCCCCATGATGTACTAAATACATGAGCGCGATAACCTAATAATTCTCTGTTTTCCTTTCATTGTCCCCATAATCTCTGTGCATCACGCACACATTTGACTATTTTCGTTGTATTCCGTGTTGTTTTACTTTCCGTGGATTGTGCGCAATAGTCTCTTTGTTGAATATTGCTAACAGTTGCATTTATTTAGGCTATCAATATTTCCTGTTGTGGTGAATAAATAGCATGTCCTTGATTGTTGCAATAATTTGATTAAAAACATGACAGGTTTTTGGCTGATTAGCAGAAAAATGAACCAAACTTTGAGTACTGGTAATGGAGCAAAGGCAAGAAAGGGGAGCGACGATGCTATGCAAATAAAGTTCAAGCATTTTTTCTGTTCAAAATCATTCAAATCATAATGAATGAATGACTGCAGAGGAGACCGTTCATAATTAATCTCTGACGCATCATTAACTCCTAACTGCATATCTGTCTGCAAGGTGCACATATTAAGAATTGGGGTCAGTATGGTTGGTGTCTGCATTCATCCCCGCAACTTTGTCCCTTAAATTAATGAGACTGAATAGTTTGGCATTCTCGGCCTGCCTTGTCAGCTGGAAGAACAAATGTTGGTATATGTTAATTAAATTCGCGACTGGAGTCACTTCTATTTATATGTGCAAAGTTGAAGCTCTTTGTGAAATGTATTTGGCCAATGTTGATGATGTAATACATCAGCACAAAAGGGCTGTAGCGCCGTACATTCAAATATAAATAGTGGTTCTCTGCCTGTCCGCACAAATTGATCTATCCTGCGCAAATGGACTGTCCCAAATACTAAATCATAGTTGTGTATAAGACATTTGATTGATATTTAGCCAGCTCCCAGTGTGGGTTCAGGAGGCAGACACCATCTCTACATTTAAGATCAGGCTTAACACTTTGTTTGATAAAGCTTATAGTTGGCTCAGGTGAATCCCTTAACTAGCCCTTACTTATGATGCTATAGGCCTAGACTGCTGGGGGGACTCCCATGAAGCATTGATGTCTCTCTCTCTCTCTCTCTCTCTCTCTCTCTCTCTCTTTTCATTTATATCTTACTACCCCATTTCATTAACTTGTATTTTCCCTCTCCCCTAGTTTGTGCTTCTCCTCTCTCTGTCTCTCTCTCTGTCCTAATTCTGCAGGTATCTCTGACTCTGGAGCTGCAGGATCCAGATCTGACACTACAACACAAATTATTACTGTCATTGCTACTATTAAAATTGTTATCATTATTATAATTATAATGACTATTATTATTATCCTTGATAATGCTATTACCCGTATTACCCCTGGGTATTAGTATTACTATTTTCACTTTATCAACATGTAAGCAGTATCTTAAGCAGATCTCCTGGTTACTTTGTAAAGTGCCTTGCGCTTGCGCTATACAAATAAAATTGAATTGAATTGAATAAGTATGTCACCCAAATGTACCTACTAGCAAGAGGCTGCATTACCACAACGTAGGCTTATATAGAGCTCAATGCAGCCCCTACTGTACATCAGAATGGGTGGGTATGTTCATGCCAACCAATAGCATGTAAGCTTCAATGTTCCAAAAGACATTCAAAGTGTACATTTGATGGGGTATTTCTCTCGTCTTAACATGTAAAACTCTGACATATTAATGCAGTGCATCTTCACATCTTCACATCAGTGCAGCAAGGTCAAAAGTTAAACCACTGGTTTTCTGTAAACACACGATTTCCAGGTGGCGTTTAGTTTCTCTTCAACGCAGCTGTGTTAAAATGGATATTTCATTCAATTCCATTCAATTCAGTTCTGTTTATTGTCATAATCCAGCAGAGCAACGTACAATGACATTAGCAGTGTCATCAAGGCAGTACTGTACAAAAAGTGCAAATTATAAAACAAACAGGAATAAAAGTAAGACATGACATTTAATTGTAACAATAAAAGTAGTAATAGTAATAGTACCCCCCCCCACACACACACACACACACACACACATACGTGCAGTTAAGAGAGTTTATTCATTGTTCATTGACAGCCATGACTGCAATAGAGTAAAGTGCATATCCTATATAGTAAAGTGCATGAGTGCATTCCAGTTCTTTCTCAGTCCAGTCTATTATTGGTAAAGTGGCAGTGCATGGCAGTTTCCTTTTGCGGGTTGTTATATAGTCTATGACATAAACACTTTCCCACTTGGCAGGCGGCTGAACAGTCCATTACAGGGGTGGGTGGGGTTGCAGATGATGTTGCGCCCTCTCCGCACACAGAGTTTCTGGTAGATGTCCTTGATGACAGGTAGCTGGGTGCCAATGGTGCGCTCAGCGCCTTTTACTACCCGCTGTAGAGCCCTCTGGTCAGCAACGGTGCAGTTGCCATACCACACCATTATGCAGGATGTTATAATTCTTTCTACAGTGTAGCGGTAGAAGTTGGTGAGGTGTTTGTAATGGGGTTGTTGGGCCTTCTTAATCAGGGAGGAGGTTTTTAGGGTCCATGTCAGGTCCTCAGTGATGTGGACACCCAGGAGCCTGAAGCTTGTCACATGCTCAACCGCAGCACCGTTAATGAAGATAGGGTGATGTCTGCCTTGGTTTTTCTGAAATCCATTTTCAGTTCCTTGTTTTTTTTAACATTAAGGGCAAGGTTGTTGTTGGAACACCATGTCACTAGATGTTGAATCTCTTCACTGTAGATGGCCTCAATGTTGTTAGATATCCGGCCTTCCACTGTGGTGTCATCTGCGAATTTAATGATGGTGTTGGATTCATGGAAAGACACACAGTTGTGGCTGAATGAAGTAAAGGACAGGGCTCAACACAAAACCTTGGGGGGGCACCTGTGTTTAGGGTCAGGATAGAGGATGTTAGGTTGCCCAACCTAACATGCCACCTGCTTAGGTGGACAGGGTGAATACATGGTCATCTGGTGGTGATGGGGCTTTGATCGCAGTCTCTGTGTTGAGTCGGTTGAAACAGGCATAGAAATGGTTCAGTTCATCAGGGAATGAAGCATTGGTGACTGCAGGGCAGTTGTTTGGGCTCTGGTAATCAGTAATAGTCTGTATTCGTTGCCGAGTCAGAAGACATCCTCAATTTGTCATGTGGTTTCATTTTGCAGTCCTAATTCCCTTTTTGAGATTGGACCTGGCTGTGCTGTAGGCTAGGGTGTCACCAGGTCTAAATGCGGAGTCACAGGCCTTCAGCAGCAGACGAACTTCACTATTCACTAGATATTATGTAGCTGCATTCTGCAAAATCAGCCTGCATGAACCATGATTCAGTAGTTTCCCCCTTCACCAACACCAAGGGTCTTCTACAGATTCTCTCAGGATACAATGTAATTGAAGTAGTGCTGTAGAAAAACAAATGTAAAATTGATTTGTGAAACAATACACTGGATTTATCTCTTCTGTCGGTTTGTCTGTTTTTTTTTAGTGTGAACAGTGCGAGTATGACTGTTGACTGTGACAGCATTGGCATCAAGGAGAGAAAGTTCAGGGGTTTGATCTTTATTTAAACAAATAACAGTGTTGTACATTTATTTTTTCAATCTCTGCGCTGTGTCTTGTGTCACCAAGGTGAAACCACAGGTGAGTAGCTCTGTATTAAGAGAATATGTGCATGTTCAATATGGGCAGTGCTCCCTAGAAGAAGAATCTTAAAAGAAGCGTTTTACTGCCCCCTAGTGTTGAATGTTTCAAGCTTATTAACCTCCAACCTTGCTTGGGTGTGGTCAGAACTGTGCTTAGTTGCACTTGTAACCACACCGCAGAGTGATGTGATGGGGTCCCAGAATAAGCCTACGCCTCTACATCACTGCAGCAATGTAAAGAAGATAACTACTGGGCCACTGGAGGTCAGCAAAAACTACACTGCACCAGCACTCCATAGATCATCACGTCTTATGACTTCCATGTGTCTTCTCTGAGGATGACTGTATTTGCTAATTGCAGTGGATATTAATTCAAGAAATCCAAGAAACACCTGCATCTCTGCCAGATGTGATGTGACACATATGAAAAGCACTGAATATCAACAACAGTCATCAAATACTTTTTCTCTCTGTCTGGTCAGTGTTAGACACTGTTACAATCTCAGCATCCCCTTAATGAGGGATCCCTCATACAAGTTTAATTGAAAAAATGAAGTGTAATATTCTCTCATTTAAAACATACACAGAACATTACATCACTAGAAAATAAAAATCTGTAGTGTTTGTGTTTAAAACACTATAAATCTATTGCCAAACTGGGCAAACAGCCTCATTATTCATACTAGCAGGACTGGCTGTGGATTTAAACCTTTCACTCTTCTTTCCTCTGCATTGGCTGTCTGTGTGGTTCACCCAGATTTCTACAAGTTCCCACTCTCTCTCTCTGTGTTTGTGTGTGTGTGTGTGTGTGTGTGTGTGTATGCGTGTGTGCATGTTTGTGTGTCTCCCCTTCTGTCTTTCTGTGCAGTTGTATTCATTTTTGTTGTTTTGTTGGATTGTGTGTGTAAGTGTGTGAATTTTTTATATGTTTTTAGTTCTTTTTCCAGTGTCTTGCTGTGAGTTGCTGCATTAAAGTGCATGGAATTCAAAATTAGTCTGTACCTCTCTTCATCTCTCTCTCTCTCTCTCTCCATCTTTCCATGGCCGTTTTTTGAAGTCATGACCCAACATCCAATTATTTGTAAGGATAGAGATGTCAGGGAACCATGCACGCAAACACACAAACACACGCAAACACACAAAAAGATGTTTCACTATCCCTGCGGTTGACACTCATTGACATAGTGCCATCCATAGGCCGTACACCCTAGCATTACCCATCACACCTAAATACCTAGCCTCAACCTTTAGACCCAATTCTAACCTGAACCAAGTCTTAACCCTCATAAAGCAGTCGTCTCTACCTGAGGGGACATCCGTGGGTCTCATCAGAGATTAGGGATAAACAGTGTATAGGGTCCTTTAGGTTGAAGGACTTGTTAATCTTAAATCAAGGACCTGTACTTTTAATTTAAAATATAATGAAGTGTTCATTGATAAATTCAGTTCATATTTAATTTGGTAAACTTATCGTTTCTGCTTGTAAAATCTGCTTTCCTATCTTACACTGGGCACAAATCGAAAACACAAATGTCTTTGTTAGTTTCAGATTGACATAGTTGTCATTTTCCCGTCCAGCTCCCCACATTGTTTAAATAGCAAATGCAATTGTTTTTTACTGTTTTGTTTTTTAAGTGATTTTTTTGGGGCTTTTTGTGCCTTTATTATCATGGGTGTGCTGGTCTGAGTGAGGTGTGGTCAGGCACATTGTCGGAGTATTGCTATCTTGAGGCAGTGGAAAGTGATTGCGTGACTGACCAGGGAAAACCTGGTCTTAAGTATTTCACTGTTACATTAAGGCGCATTGTCAAGAGAGTATATGTGTCTACATACACAACGCCTATACACTCTGCCTGTAACACCCAAGCAGAGTGAGCTGAAAATGCTCTTCAGATGTTGGGATCAGTCAGCTGGAACATTACAATACAGCCACAGAAGGTCGGTGCTTCTTTGTGACATGCTGTGCATTGTATAATGTTGCCATGCGACATAGATGTCTCTTTTTCCACTGTTGAAATAGAAAAAGTGACATGGACTTGGCTGAATGCACCATGTCTATTACCATAGAGCCCTAAATGCAAGAGAACCAGCTTCGTGAAAAGATTTCAGTGCATCACTAATCACTGATATTTTAATTAGACGCACATGATGAGGATATAGAGGGGCTATTAGTACAACATGATTTAAATTAAAAAGATCAAACTGCAGAACTCAGACACTCTTCTCCTGATTTTATCCACAGAGATGATGAAAAATTTGTGGATTAAATGAAATAAAAAAAACCTTCACTGTCAGTCACTCCTGAACTTCTCTTTCATCAGCAATCTATTCTCATGGCTCCTGTTCTCACTCTTCCTCAACTTCGCTCACCTCTTTTTTTTATTTCCTCTTTTCTTTCTCCTCCCTTCCTCTCATTTTATATCCTACCTCATCACCCATCCATCTCTCAATGACTCCCCTTCTCCTTCACCTCTTTTCATTTCTCTCCTCTCTGCCTCTAGTCCGCTCAGCTACTTATTTCTTTTCCTCTCGTTCTCCCGTCTTCTTACATCACATTCCCTCCCCTCTCCTTTTTTTAACATTTCAGTTCCCAAAAGTCCTTCATCAACTCTTCTTCCTTCATTTCCTCATCTCTCCTCCTTTTTCATCACCCTCTTCTCCTTGCCTTTTTTATTTACAGCACTCTCTCATCTCGTCTTCCAAATCAAATTTCCTCATCCCTCCCTTCCTCTCTCTCCCCTCCTTTTCTCTCTTCTTTGATATTGCCATCCTCCCTCACTCCCTCTTTCCTCTCTTACACAAACAATCCAAGGCCTCCCCTCTTTATCTATCTCTCCCTCATCTTTCATGATCCTTCATCTTTAATGATGCGCTGGCAACAAGTGGCAGCAAGTCCGCATAGCTCATAGTTTTTTGCAATATCTTTGTATATTAGTATATTTTTTGTCAATTGATGTTTTTTATTCTACGTCGTCTGACGATGGAGAATATAATGTACACAAAGGAAGAACTCCTGGCTTTAAAGTTTACTAGATATGGAGTTAAAGATCCCTGAAGAAGCTGTACCGTGGATGCAGAGCCGGGGCTAAGCTAAAGGCTAGGAGATGGAGATATGAGCCTTTTCTACCATCGATCCTCATGGGAAATGTCAACTCCCTGGCTAACAAGTGTGATGAACTGGAGGCACTTGTGAAGAACCAGCGAGCATGTCATGAGTGTAGTCTCATGTGTTTCACAGAGACCTGGTTAAACGACAACACTCTCGACCGTTGTGTGGATTTACCCGACTTCACTGCAGTACGAGCGGACAGAGACGCCAGAGCAAGTGGGAAGAATAAAGGTGGAGGACTGGTTCTGCTTGTGAACAATAGATGGTGCAACCCCGGTCACATCACAGTGAAGGAGAAGATCTGCTGTTGGGATATTGAACTGTTGGCAGTTGGTCTTAGACCGTACTATGTACCATGAGAGTTCTCTCTCATGTCACTCTCACCTCTCACCTGACTGGCTTCACTCAGTATGTTGACTGTCCCACAAGGGAAAATAAGACACTTGATCTGTTGTATGCAAATGTCACGGAGGCCTACACTGCTTCAGCTCTACCACCACTTGGCAGATCAGATCATAATCTGGTTTTTCTTCAGCCCTGTGTACTGAGACAGGCTGCAACCACCCGCTCATTCAGGAACTGGACCCCGGAGGCCAGTGAGTCTCTAAAAGACTGTTTTGAGTGCACAGATTGGAATGTCCTGTTGGAGTCACAGGAAAATGATAACAGCAAGGACCCTGACCTTGATAGAATGGTTGAATGTACCACAGACTACATTAACTTCTGTATGGACACTGTAATACCAGCAAGGTCTGTACACTGCTTTCCAAACAACAAACCCTGGATCACCAGTAACATCAAGACCCTCCTCAAGCAGAAAGAGGAGGCCTTCAGGGATGGAGACAGGGAGAAGCTCAGGTGTGTGCAACATGAGCTGAAGAGGAGATTAAAGCAGGAGAAGGAGGACTAAGACTAAAGAGAAGAACAGCCAGCCAACATCAGGTGATGTGGACAAGGCCAATAAGTTCAACCTGTTCTCCAACAGGTTTGACACAGCCCACACCTGTTCTCTCTCCCACTGCTTCAGCTGCAGCTTCTCCTACTGAGCCTGTCCAGAGGATCTTAAACTTAAGCCTCCAAACAGGGAGGGTCCCGGTCCTGTGGAAAACATCCTGTCTTGTTCCGGTACCTAAAGTAGGACGACCGGCTGAGATAAATGACTACAGACCGGTGGCTATCTATCTATCTTTCTGTCTTCTTCAGAATAATCATATTTGCTCTCTCACCGTCTCTTCTGCTTCACTCTCTCTCTGACTGTACAGGGATGAATTTTTAAACAACTCACCCATTTAAATTTTATTAAGTCAAGTTCTGTATAATTGAGGGTGTGGCCACTTTGAGTGACAGGTGGGTGAGCGTATGCTTGCCACAAACCACAAATACCCCACCACTTTGCCCATTTTTGGACTTAGACACTGCCAAGATGATGACAGCAGAACAGCCCACTCTCAGCTTCACAACCACTCTTCAGAAACTTGTTGGTGACATCACAGAGGCTACATCCATCTTTATTTACAGTCTATGCGTAGTATAAAGAGAGACAAAGTCCACGTCAGGAGGAGGTTGTGGTGGATGGATAAATACGACACAGGAGAGTGGTGTTCGGTTCCGATGTGAAAGTAGCAGTTTATGCTGTTTCTATTATCCATAACTTTTCGACAAAGTTAAATGCATTGTTCTTATTGTAACCATGACAACAAAGATCATCTAATGATGAGGAAGTACTTCTTAATCACGATCTTTTTCTAAACCTAACCAAGCCATGACTGTTATTATAGTAACCTTGGCGAAGGTAGGTTTTCCACTTTCGATACAGTCAGCGTGTTTATTATTGTAACCATGACAACCAAGGTCTGGTATGCCTGCTGCTGTATGGCCGCTATTTCGGGAGACACTCCTATGAATCGTATTAGAGGGTTGAAAAAAACAACCTGTGTGGTTGTTCAGGTTGGGGGAGCTGTTGATATTTTCTTACACTGCTCTCAAATCCAGTGTGGAAGCATACTGCAAACAAAAGTTTTCTGTCTCTCTTTTCTGTTGTTTTCAATATCGCCATGATGACCCCCCCTCCACCCTGTCTCTTGCTCTTTCTCTCTTCTTTTTCTCTCCTCTTTGGGCTCCTATTTCTCTCCTCCTTCTCTCTCCTTTTTAATATCACACCCCTCTCCCTGCTGTTTATCTATCTTCTCCTTCCCACGGCCCTCACTCATCTTTTCTCTTACTTTGCGGCTCCCTCTCGCTCCCTCTCTTTCTCTCTTCCTGGGGTCTACTGTTGCAATAATAACTAGTGTCTATCCGTGCTGTGTTACAGTGTCTGGCTGCTGTAGATAGCTTATCTTAGAAAGGCTTACACCCCCAGGAGGACAGACAACAACCCCACTGTACATGCACACACACACACGCACACACACACACACAAACGCACGCACGCACGCACACACACACAAACACATGGGCATATGAGAAAATGTGCATACGCATGACCCATGCACAGTGCCAAGACCTGACACTCTCGCACGATGACACACACACACACACACACACACACACACATGCGCTGAAGAGAGAAACGCATTCCCTCACTGCTGTGTAATCATCTTCATTCACACCACTGCAGATTTGAAAAATGCTCTGGATACCACTGCAGGGACAAACAGTGCAAACCAGGGTTTAATTGACGAGGCCTGAATCCTCAGGTCTCAACACTGTATATTGAAAAATATGCATGGTTGTGTGTACATTTAAGTGCTGCTTTTTTAGATGCCAAGACTGGAAAAGATGTTTGAATATATTGACTCTCAAAAAATGCTGAAACTACAAACTCTCCTGTACATTGCCCTGCTCTTAGGGGGAGATGCTAGCCAAAACAAAATCAGATGTGTACAAGGTCCAGGTCCTGTCAAATTTTGAGACTGTCCTTAGAAAAACAAGCAGACGGGTAGTTTGTGCAGCAGCTTATTATGACCCATAGTTACATTTTGCTGTTAGGCAATATCCAGTGGTCGTAGTAATGATGACAGGAGCAAAGGGAAAATTGATGTGACGTAGTATAAAGAGAGACAAAGTCCACGTCAGGAGGAGGTTGTGGTGGATGGATGGGTCAACAACTTGAGGGCTTTCTTTGGGTTTTGCAGAGAGATTGATTCATGTTTTTTAGGGCTAAAGTTATGACACGAGACAGCAATGCTTTTAATATGACAGTCCAGTCCAGTGCCCTTTTGAGTTCATCAGCCTTAATGCTGCCAATATCATCTTGAAAGGCTGAGGTAACCCCTCTCGCCCTGAAACAGAGTCCCTGGCAGCCGGTCTCATCTGCCCCTTATCGTCTCCAGTTGGGGTTTTTTCTTTCTTGGGAAAAAAGATGGCACTCTTCGTCCCTGCATCGACTACACTAGCCTAAACAACATCACTGTAAAAAGTGAGTACCCTCTCCCCCTCATCGACTCTGCCTTGGGTCCTCTTCACCAGGCTGCTGTTTTCTCCAAACTGGATCTGAGAAACGCCTACCACCTAGTTCGTATCCGAGAGGGTGATGAATGGAAAACTGCCTTTAACTCTCACTAAACTCACCTCCCCTGCTAAATCTTCTTCCTGGTCCCCAGAGGCAGAGACTGAATTCACCACATTAAAAACACTGTTCACTATTGCTCCCATTCTAACACATTAAGATCCATCTCTGCAGTTTGTGGTTGAGGTGGATGCATCAGAGTCTAGGGTAGGAGCGGTGCTTTCCCAGCGATCCACCAAAGACCACAAACTACACCCCTGTGCATTTTTCTCTCATCATTTGTCTCCAGCAGAACAGAATTAAGACGTTGGAAATCGGGAATGGCGCCATTGGCTGGAGGGAGCTGAACATCCATTTTTTAGTATGGACAGACCACAAAATCCTTGCCTACCTCCGGTCCACCAAGAGGTTAAACTCTGACCAGGCAAGGCAAACCAGTACCACCACGGAGCCCATTCTTCCTGTGTCCTGCATTGTCACTGCTGCTGTCTGGGAGATAGAGACACTAGTAAAGGAAGCCCAGCGCACGCAGCCTGACCCAGGTAATGTTCCTTCTAACCGTCTGTTTGTGCCTGGCTCTATGAAATCCCAGGTTCTCCAGTGGGGACAATCCTCCAAACTTAACAGTCAAGCAGGAATCCAGCACACCCTGTCATTCATCAAACAGCGCTTCTTGGTGGCCCACCATCACCAAGGACACTCGGGACTTTGTGGCTGCCTGCTCTTTCTGTGCCCGCAGCAAGGTCTCTTACGCCCCTTACCCATCCCCAGCCGTCCCTGGTCCCACATCGCTGTAGACTTTGGGGGGATACTGTCACAGCCCCTTCTGTGACTGTTAGACTTTCCCAGTGTTTCCTGTGTTTTTACCTGTCCGTCTTCCCCTGTTTCTCCTCCCCTTTTTTCTGTGTGTGTGTGTGTGTGTGTGTGTGTGTGTGTGTGTGTGCGTGTGCTTCTCAGCAGGGGCGTGGCGCAGAACTGGCTACCTGGCTCACCTGTTTCCCATCAATCATCAAGCTCTGTGTCCATTTTTAAAACCCATCTAAAAACCTACTTTTATTCCTTGGCTTTTGAACCAGCATGAGACGGCATTTGTTTTATTGCTTTTACTGTTTTTTATTTGCTATTATTCTTATCGTTGTTTTTTATGTTTTTTATGTTTCTATGTTTTTATGTTATTACTGTATGTACAGCACTTTGTATCAGCTTTGGCTGTATTTAAAGTGCTCTATAAATAAAGTTGAGTTGAGTTGAGTTGAGTGTAAGAACCCCGGCTTCACTCATTGACAGATTGTTCCGCTATCCATGTGGTAACGCTCCAGGCTACTAAAACGGCTCAGCTAAAATTGTGACTACTTACTTCGCATTGTCTTGGATTATTCCTCACTAGTGTCTCTCTCTGCTTTCAGTGAATGCCTGCTCCAGTGCTGCTGCTTGCTCCTGCTGAACCTGTTGCTCCCACTCAGACCACTCACCTGCTCCACACCAGCCATCCACCTCCACACTGATCGTGCTACAACCCGGATTCTTCAACCCCCAGCATTCCCCCCGGAACTCTCTCCCTCACTGATCTCCATTAAATACTCATTGTTTAAACACTACTGGTTGTTGTGTATCTGAATCTGCTATGGGGTCCGAACTGCATTTTAGTCAGAATGTAACACCACCACAGCTTTAGGCCAGTGGACTGTTACACACTCCCTTCCCTTGTGTTCTTCATCCTCTTCTCAGGTGCTCCTGGTCCATAGTGAGGATGTGGCCCTGCTCACTACACAAAGCAACCCTCCAACTTCCTGTTTTCTTTTGCTGTTCTGAGGATGGAGGCCTAGAGTAGTCCAGCTTTTGGTTTTTGTTTGTTAGTTTAGTTTTTCTCTATTCTGGGTTAGTTTAGGGGGGAATCTGTTTTCCTGTTTTTCTTCTGTTTAGCCTGCGTCTTATTTTATTCGTTGTTACTTCCCTATTTTTCTGGACTCTTTCTGGGAACGTAACACGTCAAAAGTCTTTGCTCAAGTTCTCAAGCAGCTTGCAGTTAGTCCCGTTCATTTGAGCGTGTACCGTCCTGAGTCACGGGGCAACTTCATCAGATGCTGAAATCAATGCTGTGTGCATACTCCTTGGAGTTTGTAAAAGTTTGGGATGTGGATGTTCCTTTGCTGTTTGCAGTTGTACAGAAATCCTTAGGATTTAGTTCCTCTGAGCTTGTTTTTGTTCAATCTGTATTTGGCCCATTTAAGTTGAAAGAGTAATGGCTGGGCCAACCCCAGAATTCGCTGGACTATGTAAGTGGTTTTTGTTTTAAGCTGCACTGGCTTGTGAGTTGGCAAAAGGTAATCTAAGTGCTGCTTAAAATAAAATGAAGGGCTGGTATGATAGGAAAGCTGAGACCAGAGTTTTCACCCCAGGTGGTAAAGTATTGATTTTATAACCAATTCCTGGTTCCAGTCTGCAAGCTCGCTTCAGTGGCCCTCCGTGCTTGCTGTTTGAGAAGTCCGATGAACCTGATCGGTTTTGTACAGATTTTTGAAGACTGAATAATGTGACAAAACCTGACCTTATCCTTTGCCTAGGATGGAGGACTGGGTGGACCGTGTCGGCAGTGCATCGTATGTAGCAAAACATGATTTGCTAAAAGGGTATTGGCAACTTCCACTGACTGGCAGAGCTAGATAGATTTCAGCCTTTGTAACACCTGATGATTTTCTGCAGTACACGGCCTTGGGGATGTGCAAAACACCTGCCACATTTGAAAGGCTGGTTAGTGTTGTTATGTCTGGTCACTCTGGGTGTGAAGCTCATCTAGATGACCTGGTTATATGCTCAGATTTCTGGCAAAGTCACATCCAGCACATGAGTACATCCAGTCAAAAGTGGAAGCGATCTTAGCGTTCCCTAATCCTGGCTTTAGACAGGACCTGCGCTGATTTTCTTGGGGTGGCTGGCTATTACAGGGCGTTTTGCAAAAACCTTTCTGCTGTTGCAGCACCATTAACTGATTCATTAAGCCCAAAGGGCTGTTTTGTGTGGTCTGATGATTGTCAGTATGTTTTCAGCAGATTAAAGCCCTGCTAAGAAATCGCCTTAATATTGGATCTGTTCGCATTTATATTTCTCGCTCCCACTGCCCCCTTTCCTCCCACCTCTGCTCTTCTTTCCTTTAGTCCTATGAACAATCACAAATGGCCCCTTAAGTGAGGAGGGTGAATGTCACAGGACTTAATAGCTCATCTCTCCCTAATGATCCATATAACCTGTGGAGAGAGATATGAGTGGGAATGTTCACCTCACAGAAAAGAACTCAAATCTTGTGTTTCATTAAGTCCATATGGTTCAGTTCATGAATCCAAAATGCTTCCCTTCTTAAAAGCTGATTATGAGATTACCACCTCTTGGACTGGGGTGTACTCTCTCAATGCCAAATCAGCCCAAATTATATTATCCAGTCTTGAGTATTTTGTTGGAGTATCCATAGCTGTTTATTTTAAATCCTCTATTTAAACAGATAGTCAGAGATCGAGACCTCTGAGACGTGTGTACAAAAACAGACAAAGAGAATTTATACACACAAAGAGGCAGTTAAAATGCACACAGACAATTCACAGATACACACCATACATCTTCACATTTAAAAAGGCATGTGCAAGTGTGTAGATTGTAGATACATATGTACAACTTTTTAAAATGTTCCAATGAAATAAGAGAGTGTAACTTCATATTTTTTTAGAGCTCATTCCATTTGTATGCAGTGTAGTTTGCATGTTGTTCTTTAAAATTTTTGCCACAGAGTCTTATTTCCTTGCTTTCTTTATCAGGTAAAAACACAATCAAATGCTGCCAGTCACTTTCTCATGACCAGTCAATGGTTTATTGAACCAGAGGACAATTTTATTAAAAAGTAATAAAAAACTGACTTACAGCACGCTGACCATGTCCGAATATTGGCTTTCACTCTTGGACAGCTTTCAAAGCTTCATAACTTCAGATTAGATCAGTTTAGAGAAACTCTTGCAGTAACATTCATCTCAATAAATTAGTTTTAATAGGACACAGTGAAGAAAAACATACATTGAAGAGGACAGGAGGAAATGAAAGGCAAATATGATTATAAACCTGTAAATTATGTTACTGTTCTAATGAATCAGATCTAATAACCAGTTTTTGGCTGCACACTGATTTACAATGACTCACTTTTAATGTTCTTAAAGAGAGTCATTATGAGATTTCATGCAATAAAAGAAACATGAGACCTGACCAGAAGTATTAGAATAAATATTATTTCAATAAAAGTCAAAAGCAGACTGACAAAAGTCGGTCCTCATTACATACACACACACACACACACACACACACACACACACACACACACTAAACTGCATTTCTTGAATTCACAGCCCTTGTAGGAAATTTTTCTAATAAGCACCAGCAAAGTTTGATAGCAACATCAAATACTTACAATTAGAACATCTGTGTGTGCGTGTGTGTGTGTGTGTGTGTGTGTGTGTGTGTGTGTGTGTAGTGGTAGGGGTGGGAGGCACTTTAATGTGTATAGAACAAGAACACTACACCCGGCAGCAACATTTTTAACCAATTTTTGTTTTTAATATGACGGCTATTAGTGCAGAGAGATGACAGGAGGAGGAGGAGGTGTAATCCTGTTAGTAACTATCACATCAAAGTTGACCTGTGGCAGCTAACAACATGTTGTTGTGATTAGCATGAAATTACACTTTCACTGTGCTGTTGGTCAGGCTCAAGAACAAGATCTCTTAGCTGCTACTGACCAGACCTCATCAAATGTCTTGTTGATATTCACAATCTTCAAACGAGTATTGCTAATGTAAGTAATAGTCATGGTCTTTATTAGAGATGAAGCTAAGCTACCTCTTACTGTGTTTGGTGATGCCCTTATATTTCATTTACCACCATCATCAGGTCAAACACATGAAATACTGTATATACGTTGAATGCAACACCCAGTTGAACATGTTAATTTTCACCCCTTTTCCTGCTGTGATGTCTTTCAGCGCACATGCACTGTAAGCACATCTGTCACCTGTCCAGCACGGTGCTGCTAAACCAGAAACACCACAGCTACACCCTTCTCTGAGGGTGAAGCTGCAGCCCTGGAATAAGTTTTAAAAACAGACAATCACCGATTAAAGTTTCTCACATGGAGGCTCTGACACTTTTACTGGAGCACCAACCTGAGGATGAGACTTGACAGATCCGTTTCACCAGTTAGCACAGCAGCTAACAGCTCACCCTTTCTCCACTGCGTCTGTGTGTGTTCATGTTATGACACCACTCCTTGCAGTTGTGTGTGTCCTCAGTCCAAACTGAAAGGCAAACTTAACTGACAGTGGAAAAGGGGTCAATTGTCTTTTATTAAAACCTGCTTTTACCTGCTAATTTTGGTGGAAAAAGTGTATTGGTGTCATAACTTGTCCTATAAAACTAAAAAAGAATAAATGCTTCATAAATGTTAAATGCTTCACCTCATGAAGTCATGTCACGTTAAAATACTTTCCTATAAGAGTAACACACCTGTAAGACACACACATGCGATTCATCCACTGATCATTAATCCATGCCAACACACACACACACACACACACACACACACACACACACACACACACACACACACACACACACAGTGAAAACTCATGCACACATAACACATAAAGAATGGCTCATGTGTTCATATTGGCTTGTTAAGACACAAATTCACATGCTCGCACAGAAGGACATCTAAATAACGTTTTCCCTCCTCATCAATACAAAATCACCATCAGTGAACCAGTGAGCCTTTTTGGAGGTGTTGGTGCTGCCTTTAAACACACAAATGTTTTTTCACTCTCCTCCCTAGTGTGAATAAGTTGCACCTCTGGGCAAGGTTTTAGAGTACATTGAGGGAGGGTATTTAACAGACTGAATACTGAAGGAACCAATCTCCATAAACACTATTTTGGTTATCTTTTCATAAGAAAAATATATAAATGCTCAACTCTACTGGATGTGCTAACTTTCAAGCTTCACAGTGCATTATAATGAGGCAGAGTGCAGGGCCAGTGCAGTTCACCTCCCCAGAAAGCATATTGAGAAGTTTTGATGTAAAGGTTATGGTCATTGTGATGCTCAGTATGTTTCAATCATCAAGTAAAGTTCAATGCCCAAAGGAAAGAGTTAAAAACTCCAAGAGTTTGATTCAATCGCTCAGTTAGTTAGTAACCTGTAGTTACTGGTGGCAACAGTAAATGTGGTTTAATACAGTTCATAGAATTCATTTTAATGAAAAAAGTCAGGTAATAATTGACGCTTTTCCATCTTTCTGTGAGTAACCGTGATCTGCTTTTTGTCTGTGAACAGCAGAGCACAGTGAAAGGAGCTGGTTACCTAACCTTATCTAACAGCTGACTGTGGCTGCTCCTTCTTCTACCATCACTCCCTGCAATATTTCAAACTGATCTGCTGTCAGAAAATGCAGAAAATGACCGTTGTCTTGTTTTGTAGATGCATTTTGAATGAATGATAGCAGTAAGTGGTGAGCTCACGGACAACACACATTACATTTCCTGGGACAACTTCAATATAAAAGTCAACTTGTGTTTCGCCAGTTGCATGCTTTTAATGTGAAATAGGAAATGTTTGATTTTCATTAGCAGCAACTTAATACAGCAGGAATGTCACCAGTCACCCAGATCATAACACTGCAAATATACTGTGTAGATATTTCAGTACTCTCATCAGTGGGTCATATTCTCTGTCATCATTGTGTTACCTCTTTCAGTGATAGATAGTCACTTAACAGACACTTATTCAAATGAAAATCTTCGAGATTGCCACTTTAAGTTTTGAAACCTTGGGTTCAATCCTCAGGTCCTGCACTTTTTGAAGTCCAGCTTGGTTAAGGGTCTTTTTACATCAAAGTATTAGAGGAGTAAAAAAATCAAGGAAGCTACTTTTAAGATTATTCATAAATTCTACAAGACTCCCATAAAGATGCATGATAATTAATTAAACTATCTCCGATGCAAGACAAAAGAAGGAACATTCAAGCATATGTTTCAGCAACATGATCTGTGCAGTTCACTCCTTCACTACGTCAGTCTAGAAAATAGAATTTGATTTAAACCCTTGCTTTTATTTACTAAACGATGTGCCCTGTTCTTATCTAGCTAAACAAAATGCAGATTATTAATAACTACTTCGTTAAGAAAGGCAGTCTCTTATGTTGGAAAAACGAATCTCCTCCAACCTCTGGGATGTTCCTGGACCAATAGCTGAATTTTGACCTTTGGAGAGACTAACTTTGGAGAATCATAACCACTGCTGTATTTTTCAGGACCTATGGTTGCCACTATTTTCTGGTTTAGAAATGTTTTCTAGAAAATGACCAATAATAAACCTGGGCAATTTCTGGTATTGAACCATTATGGATATACAGTAGGCTCATCAGAAATGAAAGACATATGCTGTTGCTGTTACTGAGCTACAACTCAGTCACTGCTGTTATTGTTCTGTTGCTTTGCTGAGGTATACTTCAGTATGTATATGTGTTAGTTGTGTGTATCTCTGTATGGGTATATATACAGTATATATATAAACATATATATATATATATATATATATATATATATATATATGTATACACACCCATGTATAAATTATAATTATTAATTTATGTATTTATTTTGTTGTGTTTTGTTTTGTTTGCCGGGGTGGAGGGAAGGGATGGGGAGTATGAAGATGTTCAGTGTACTGTTGTGTTTGTGGGTTCATCCATTGGTGATTGCAGATTATTGTACACTGATTATTGCGAAATAAAAAAAGATTACAAAAAAAGTATTAGAGGAGTGTTTGGAAGTTTTGACGATGTGACTTTGATCCTAGTTAGGCTCTTGAATTTTGAATTCTTACACCCAGAGACTCAAATGCTGAGAAAGTACAGTTTGTACTAAACAAACAGAAAATTGCTCTGAAGTTTTAAGGTTGTCGGTACAATCCTTGGTAAATTTGGAGGTCCAACACACAGTTACTTAAGGACCTCAATGTCACAGCCCCACTATATCTCTAGGTGTTTTCCTCTCTCCGTTGTGTTCATGTCTTTTCCCCCTGTCATGTCTCTGTGTATGTGTGTGGGCGTGGCTTCCTGGTTCCCTGGCTCCTGGCTCATCTCCACAGCTGCGACTCATCACTTCATCAAGCCTCCAGTACAAATACCTCGGCTGACTCTCCACTCATCGCCCAGATTGTTGAGTCTACATTATGGTAGCTTGCTCTTGGCCACTTTAACGGTGCTCGGTCTAGATCTTTGGAAGTTTTGCTAACTTGTTCTCTCTTGTGTTCAGTGCTGTTGAGCCAGCCTCCAGCCAGTCTCTGCCTGTCACACCACCTCACAAGAAGATTCTCCAGCCTCCATTCCAGCCACACCACCAGCTGAGCTCTGCCACTGCTTCCAACCCCCCCTCTGCCAGTCTCGAGCCCTCATCAGCTGCCAGCTTCCCCCTCGCTCATCGTTGTTTTCATTAAAACCGTTTTTCACCCCTCACCTCTGTCTGTGTCTGCTCGCAGGTCCAAAAAACTGATAAAACCATCACAGTCAAGTTTGAACAAATAAGTGTTTGTTAGAGCACTCCTTAGAGGTTCTGAGGATGTGGGTTCAATACGTATAAGTGAATTTTGAAACCTAACATCCAAAGTGAAGAATGAAAAGGGATCAGAGAGAATCTCTCATTGCAACTGGTACTGTGGTGGGTTAGTGTCCGACTCCAAGGTGCCTGTGATGCGGTGTCTGGTTCAAATCCCACTGTCTGTACCTGAAGTGTCAAATACAATCCTGCTGTGCCGTGCCCCCACCCTCCAGAGGGACAGACGCAGTGGGTTATGGGATAAAAAACCATGAGTGGCTGAGGTTTTACTAAAATGTGAAGTTGCAGAGTGTGTGTGTGTGTGTGTGTGTGTGTGTGTGTGTGTGTGTGTGTGTGTGTGTGTGTGTGTGTGTGTGTGTGTACTCGCACTTTGTTCCACATGGTGGATATGTTTTTTTTCTTCAGGTTGTTTGATCCATTATAGATCAGACACAGAACAGTGACCAGACTGAAGAATGAAATAAAATAAAATAAAACAGAATAACACTGCAGAGGGATGGGAGGATCAAGGCAGAAAAATAGAGTTGGGGAGAAAAGGTGACCTGCTACAATTTCACTTTTTCACACTTTTTTCAAAACACTTTGTGCAGCACATGGAATGACTTGGCTGTCCAGTGAAACTCATGACTAAAACCAACCATGTGCACAACCTGGCTTTCATTTGGAAAGCAATAGTAAGGACATTTACACATCTCATTTCAAGCATCAGATCAAGATAAAAATGCACCAGAAGTTGAGTTTTCTTTGCACATAGCCACATACAGCCACATATACATGCATCTCCACTCATCTTGGTCAGAATTAAATCTGATTTGCAGAGCTACTGTACATCTCGTCTCTACTCCAGTCCAGTGCTTGGTGGTAATGTCCCTGAAGGCGGTGGTTATAACAGAGGAGCAGTTGAAGAACATTGAGCAGTTAAACCAGGGACAGTTGAGAGAGGCGCACTTACAATCATTTCCTGTAACTGTGTCACATGGTTTCTCCACCTCCCCGCCCCTTTAGGAGACCAGCAGCAGAGCCTGTTCACTCCAATGGGAGAAGTGAACCTGATCACACATTATTATCATTTTGCCTCATAGTCACAGAAACAAATATTGGATCCATTTTTCACAAGCCAATTTTCCAGAAATTCTGACATTAAAATGTCATTTTTCAGATTAGGAGAAAATTAACTTTATTAGAGACCTGTCTCTGTCTCAGCAACAAGGTCTGAGATCTCACAACACAGATCTGTTCTCCATGTTGGTTCTGGTTTCACTGCTGCAACCACAGAATTTTAGAGAGACCTGTACGTGTAACCATGAATTAAAAGTTGAAACTGAAAAAAAACTTGTTTCTTTGCGTAATAATACTATTATTGTTATTATTATTGAACTGTTTGTGGAGGGAAAACAGAGTGTAAGAGTGATATGATCGTGTACTCGGTTGATCAGATATAAGCTAGCAGAGCAGAATCAGGCGCCAATTCAAACTGTACTTCATGCTGTATTATATTGTTGTTATGTTTGACAGATGTACCGCCCTGGTCAAACTCCCCACCTGCCACTGTCCCCGAAGCGGGTCACACCTGGCATTAGTGGGTGAACAACCATGTTTTTATATGAACAAGCAATCATGACCACGCCCACTTTGGAGACAGGAAGTGTTTACCATTTCTTACCATTGGTGCTGCTTGTGATGCATCATCTTCTGTTATAGAGTATCTTTGGTTTAACTCACATGGATGGACTTCCCAGAAAGTCTTCAGTCTTTTACTCGTGCTGCTCCCTAACACATGCAGATGATTCAGTGGTTGCACTGATCAGGGATCAGATACATGCAGCAACAGATATGTGCACATGCTGTATGCTTATAGTTCAATGAGGAGAGACTTCATTCTGAATCAACAAATACACTTTATTGCAAGGAAAAGTGAGACATGTGAGAGTCTAGTTTAGACCCCATTGTGATGTCATCATATTTGCATGATTGGCTGGTTGAGATCGTGTCGAAATCTGCCCGTTACTGAAAATGCCTTAAGTCAGATGATTACAAGCAGTGGGGTGAGAGAGGGAGAGAGCGAGAGAGAAATATGAATGAATGAGACATAAAGATCTTCCTGCCTGAACTTACAACTAGCATCATGTGTTAAAATGGCAGCCATCATGTTCCTGCTGTTTTATAAAAGTGAGCAAAAATTCTGGCTAATTTCACTAGAATATCAGTCGGGGGGGACAGACCCTGTGAGTAGCTACCAACACAAGAGTTAAGATTTTAAGTGATGGATGCATTCACATCTTTTTTAACATCACTAGAATACATCTCAAACCACTTCCTGAGGTGCTCTAAACAATCAGGGTTTAATCCATCTCCAATGTCTCTTGGATTACGAATAGCTTTTTTCTACCTGCTAGTTTAGTGATGCACCCAAGAGGCTTCAAGCAGAGAAGTGTAAATGGGGCATTATAGTAGTAACTAACGGCAAAGACTCTCATTACTGTAATTATTGGTACCACTGCACAATAAGACTACCCTTATAAAGGATTTATAAATAAATTATAATTAGGTTATTAATTTGGTTGTTAACATTTTATAAACCATAAATAAACCATTATAAACAAATTATAAGGCTCACTATTTTGGAAGATCAAGTTAATGCTTACTAATTAAACTTACTGAAATATACTTAATGACTTACTACCATTTATTACAGGAGCCTTACTGTAACTCATTAATAAATGATGATGTATTTTACAATTTACAATAAGACTCTCTTTTACCAGTTATAAAGGTTTGTAACTACCTGGAATGCTAAAGTCCTGAAGAAGATACCAACCAGCAAAAAGCATCTCCATTTTAATATCCACTGCGCTGATCTGAAAGCATGATTTACAATATATATAAATGATAATACATACAAACATGTGAAGAAGCAGCATGTACAAACACTGGATGATGGAGAAAACAAACAAAGCTCAGTAACTAATGAGATGTGAGGCTTAACAGTACAGATACATGTGGGCTCACTATTTGTCACTGTTGCCCTTTTTAGCTAATGTGTTATAACACCTTTTAAATGATTTATAAAATGTTAACAAGCTAATTAATAAACTAGTTATAAACCATTCATAAATCATTTATAAGGCTAGTTTTATTGTAAAGTGGTACCTAATTATGAAAGTAGATTTGGAGTACTGCTTTGGGAAACACAAGAGAGCAGCTCTCAGCTTCATCAGAAAGATTTACTGTTTCAGTTTTCTCTCATTTGTTTGATAAAGAAAAGATGTCAACTCCTCAGAGAGAAACGCTGAAATGGAGACAGCCTTAGTCCCCAGAGCTAATGTGAAACTTTTATTACAGTAATTTTCATCACACTCTTATTTCCAGCAGAATAATGCTCAGGACAGTTTGACAACAGCTGCTACAAGAGCACTTATCAGTTACCTGTTGTACTGCCTGTTTTAAATGAATCCCATCAAAGGAAATGTTTGCTGAGCCCAGCCACAATGAGCTGCTCTTATCTAACTCTATCAACAAAGGCATGGTAGATATGAATACAGCCATCTCATCACAAATAGTTTCAAGGTTCATATTATCAGCTGCCAGAGATTATATGTGCACTTTTAAGTAATCATTACTTAATTAGTTAGCTTAGATTGCATTGTTCATAAACACACTCACTCTCACGTACTCACAAAACACAGGCAGAACAGTTTCTGGGTATTATTCAGTTGATTGAGGACACACACACACACACACACACACACACACACCACACTAATTAAGACATATATGGAAAGTCTCCCCTAACAGAAAAACTACATGAATTTCATACGTGCAAAAATCACACATGGACACATGTTTTCCACATGTGCTCTACATGGTTCCACATGTTGCAGCACGTGTTACCATGTGACACGTGATCAAATGTAGGAAATATGTGGAAAACATGGGAAAGTCATGTGGTTTTTCTGTAAGGGCTCCAGTACAAGATAATGGATACTTATTCAGCTGTGACACATGCTTTGAATGAAACTGTGAAAGTCAAAGTCAAAGTCAGTCATACCAACTATACTGTATACACATACACTCAAAAATAGAGATATATATCCTGGGTTTATCAGCATTCAAGTCTAAAGAACAGGTCGACCCCTGCTGAGCTGCTTGTCACTCAGTGTGAACACACTGTCATTAATATGATGACACCCACAATCACACCTTCTCCATTTGGCTCCATCAGACTGTGACGGGTCTGTTCTTAGGAAACTTAATAATGACAGATTGATGTTGATTTTGTTTCACACTGGAGGAAAATTTCTCTCTGAGATTCATTCTTTAGTATTTTAAAACATTGAATTCCTGTCAGCTTCAACTGTACTTTGAATTTAGTGTTTACACAGAATATACCAGCATATCATCCACTCTGTTCCACGCATGTATTGTGACAGTTGAATACTGTTGGTGGCAGATCAGATTCAAATATAATAAACTAGAATCTAGGATTATTATTTATTTATTTAGTATTTTTATTAACTATTATTATTATTTTGACATGATTTCACTTCACTAAGAAGTAGAATCACCTCCTGGTGGTTGTCTGCCTCCTCCGCTCAGACTAGTTTCAGATTACATCCCTGTTTATATTTTGAGTCATAGAAAATATGAACCATTTGTGTGAAATTTTGCCACAGTTGCTGTGTGAAGCTTTGAGCCATGGCTAAAAAATGTTTGGTTAGGTTACACTGACCTTGACCTTTGAACTTTGACCATCAAAATATAATCAGTTCATCCTTGCGTCCAAGTGAACGCTTGTGCCAAATTTGAAGAAATTCCCTCAAGGCGCTTCAGACAAATTTAGTTGATAAGGTCAAAACCACGTTTTGTGAGGTCACTGTGATCTTGACCTTTGACCTTTGACCACCAAAATATTCTCAGTTCGTCCTTGAGTCCAAGAAAATGTTTGTGCCAAATTTGTTCCATCAAGGTGTTTGAAGGAATTCGAAGGTATTCCCTGGAGGTGTTCTCAAGATATTGTGTTCACAAGGCCATGATCATGTTTTGTCAGGTCACCGTGACCTTGACCTTTGACTTTTAGCCACCAAATTCTAATCAGTTCATCCATGAGTCCAAGTAAATGTTTGTGCCAAGGCATTACTGAGATATCGTGCCCACGAGACTGGGACGGACAGACAGACAACCCGAAAACAATATGCCTCCAGCTCTGGCTGTCCAGCGTGGAGGCAGCAGAACTGACTCTGGTTCAGTTCACATAGTCTAATAAACGGCATGTATTTCAGTCATATCAGCCACCTGGCACCGCTGTGGTGAGACGCTGATTTTGAAGTGAATTGAACCACATAAAAATCTCCTACTTTCACTTCAGTGACAGCAGGTAAATATTTTAACATATTCACCTTACATTAGAAACTGGTGTTTGAAACAGATTGTTCACATTCCATAAACCATCTCACAACACGCTTAAATGGGTTCTGACCCCATTCAGGCTGACAAGCAGCTGTCCAGGCGGCCGTGTGCTCATCAGCCCTGTCTGACAAATAGCTGACTATCATGCTTTTTTAAAATAACTGTATAATCACCACTCATTCATCAAACTCTCGGCCCTCTGTGTCTCCAGAACAAAAGGACGACAGAACATTTCTGCCTTGTAAGGACATCGATCGTCACTCGGCAGCTGATATTCACAATGTGCTCGAGAAATGAGTTGAATGACGGCGACGCCCGCGGTGTAATAGGAGACATTAAAGGCTTTTCAGACATAATTGGGTTTCTGGGATTCAGCTGAATGGACCTGCTGAAAAAAAAATCTGTCATTCCTGAATCCTCCCTCATAAATCACTGCACTCACGATCTATATGTCCTCTCTTTTTCTGTCTCTCCTTCTTTTTATCGCCCTTCTTTCCTTCTCAGTCAAGCTTCAGTTTTCTTGTCTTCCCCACCTGTCTCTCACCTTCTCTCTGTCTTTTTATTCCTCTCCCTCCTCATGTGTAACTTAATCTCCACTTCTTTCCTCTTGCATATTTCATTTTTCCCTCCTTCTGTCTTCTAACACCACCTTTGTCTCCTCCTCTTACTCTCTCTTTATTTGTTCACTGCAGTTCCAGATAAGTCGAAACCAGCAGGCCTTCAATGAGTTCCACCATTGTCAAGGCTATAACGATCAGTTTTATCAAAGCTGTCTTGGAGAAATATAGATTGACCTTTATGTTCACTTTAGAAACTGTAACATTACACTGAGAGATGTTTCTACGGTGGCCCCGAGAGCTCAACGCACTGCAACTTCAGAAAACACATGCAAACAGACCAAACAAAAACAAATTCAGATTTGACAACACACATGCTGCAAATACTGACAACACAACCAGATTTATTTTTATTTTTTTTAAATAACTTTTGCTATTTTACAAAGCATTATGGTCTCATAAATGACATTTCAGAACTACTCAAATTCCTTTTGCTTTTTGATTCCAGTGCTCCGTCTTTAGATTTTTGTTTTGGACCTGGCTGGGGTGCACTTGTTCTAAAAAATGTTTTGCATTGAGTACAATCGATCAATCGATAGATTCAAATAGATGTTTTCTGAATTTGTTTATTTCGTCTATTTGTACGTGTTTTCTTAAGTTGAATTACTTTGAGCTCTATTATTTTGTCCATCCAATTTATATCAACAAGGGTAGACTCAATGTTCGAAACAGCTCCATAGCGATAGCATCACCATCAATCTATCATTACGTGCTGTGTGTGTGTGTATGTGTGTGTTTTGTCTTTCTCTCAGCAGCTTTGACCTTTGATGTCCTGATAATTCTGTTCATTTCAGGCCCCAAAAACTCATCAGGTGATCACAGCTGGAAAATTTGCTGAGAGCAGCTGAGAGAGTGTAGACTAGTTCTATTATATAATATCCTGAAAGCTTTCTGTTATAGACAATGCCTTTATGATATAATTTAAAAACACTGGAATGCCTGCAGCTCACATGGTGAAATCAGCAGGACGACATAGTCACCACTCTGTTTTCATTCACTAGTTCACTGTAATTACTTCCACTACTGTAATTTATGTTCTAATTGATATTAAGTTTAAAGCCAGCAGAACAAGCAAAGCAGATTTCACATAAGCTGCAATGCCTTTGCTCTAAAAACATGTAATATATGAGCCGGAGTTGTTACGGCTTTGTGAATTTAGAGTTGGACCGGAAAGCAGGCACAGACGAGGGGGAGAAGGTTTAAGGTGTTTTATGTGAAAAGGGTGGTGGTGGGGTGGGGTCTTGAACTGGAGCTTGATGAGTTGCAGGTGTGGAGTGAAGCCAGGAGCTGGAAGTGAGAAGCCACGCCCACACACATACACAGACACAAGGGAGGACAAGGAAACAAACAGAAACACAGGGGAGAAAAAATTAGAGCTGTAACAGGAGTCCTATCAGGTGTTTTTGATCAATGCCAGTATCTCCTGTTTATTTACCCTTACATACTGTTCATATTTCATGCCTTCACAGTATGGTCCGGGTCCAGTTTTAACAGTTTCAAGATTCCCTAAAACCACCATTTTCCTTGATTTGACCCACACTGGTGGATCTAAAATCCATTTCAGTAGATACGGGTCAAATTTGACCTGGAACAGCTTCAATGTACAAATATTTGTAACACCTGTACAAAAGTATAACATTTTAAAATATTTGAATTTTTGTGTATTTTGGGTCACTTTAGGAAAAGTCATCAAATTTCAGGCTAAAAGAATGACACTTAGGGTATTTTTTACAACTGTCAAATGTCGAAATGGGTCAAATTTGACTTTTCATTCACAGTGAAGGGAAAAAATGTCCTGATGGAATAAGTAAACAGTATTAACAGGAAATGAAAACATAAGCAGACTAGAAAACGTTTGTCCTCAAATCTAATTTTGGGCGCAGAGCACAGCCGTGTTTCTTTGGAATCTGGAATAAAAGCTGCAATTCACCTTCTCGTCTGACACCTGATGGATGGCATCCTTCTCCAACAGAGAAGTCATCTCCTGAATGAGAGACACCAAATTGAACTGCAGGGCATAATCCTTTTTTAATGTCCGTTCTAGCCATGGGGACAGAACGCATGTGCTCTTCCAGTGGCTGACTCGAACAGATAAACATGGTGCTGCGTTTACAGAAATCAACAGCACTGTCAGTACTGACAGCTATGTGAGATGCACAGTGTGATTTAAATTATGTGCTGGTCTCATCCAGTCGCAGTTGCCTCTGTAGTCTGCAGTGCCCTGCCCTGAGTCGGTGAAGTGCTGGAGGCGTGTCTTTGAGAGGATGAGTTGCATCAAGAGGGACAGGGGTTTTGGCGAGGCTCACACCGAGCAGAGTGGGCTCTATGAGGCACTACATTACCTTGCGTAAACTACTCCTTCTGGTGCCTTTCAAACTTGTCGGTTATTGATTCCACGATAGGACCCATAAGCCCGATGTTGTAACCAATGCATCTAACAGCCTGTTCTTCTCCTTCTCCGACATCTGCATCAAATTTAGCTACAAATGCCCATGAGTGACGACTGAAAATCCCATCAGACATCCTGCAATTTTTGGTCATTCCCTTAGCCATGGACAGGAAGAAATCCATTGCTTTGCAGAGCCCCACATGGGTCTTCTCCGGGTCACAGAGAAGATTTGTCTGATAGGCTTGCATGAGGCAAGTTAGCCATTTGCCTGCATGGTTTTGAGGGCAGCTGCAGCTTGTCAGTGTTGAGGGAGGGACACATATCAGCATCAACTGACTCCTCCAGCAGTGGTATGGGTAGAGAGCCTAGCTCCAGCTCCATGTCAAGTGTGGACCAGGCATTAAATGTCTGGAAAGGGCAGTGAGTCTTGTGGGGAGAGCCAGAGTAGAAAATCACCTTGTTCGTCAGGTCCGCAGGGTGGGTTGGGTCAGAGTGGTTACTGTGTCAGAGGAATATTCACGGAGGGTGTTGGTGGTTGGGGATCCGGCCATGGAATTCCCAAGCTTTTCAACCGCCGCATCAGCTCCTTGTGGTATGGACCCTTCGTTGAATCTGGGTTGCTCCTCTCCCATCGGCTCATCAGGTACGTCCCTCTCCTCCTCCCCATCGTCTTCTTCCTCGTCTGAAGCCCACTGAGCTGCGTGAAAGTCCATCAGCTCTCTGTGCTGGGCATACAGTGACTCCTCATGCTCACTCTGGCCCAAAAGCTGAGAGTGAGGCAGGAAAGTTGATGGAGAGTGGGTGCCACCAGTAGCAACATGGCGATCTTTTTTTATCACCTGTAATGTTAACTGACTACTTGTAGGCTTTTCAGCAGCACAAGAAGGTCTGTAAACTGGCTAAATAAGTCCACACGATGTTGGATAACACAGAACGGAAGTTTCATGCAGTGATTAGAGAAGAACGGTGTCAAGCATATCCCTGTCACAGACACCATGTCAACCAGCAGACTCCGACACTTCAGTTCACCGTCATCAGCTCTGCCAGTGTTTGTGTTTTCAGAGCTGATGGTGGACTTCATCAAACAGCTAGGGGTCAAATTACCTTCTAGGTTTGAGGACTTTTCTATCCTGAAGGACATCATTGCCTTTGTCCATGCCCCTCTCACAGTCCAACCAAGTGGAGACTTCTTCTCCTTGGTGAAAAAAAATCTCCTTGTTGGATGAGGCTGCATTTAAGTTGGAGTTAATTGATTTCCAAACATCCTCCCTGGTTAGAGATGCGCTCAGAAATGTGGAGTTTGTGACTTTTGGGTGACATGCTCAGAGGGGTACAGCACAATTAAGAGACTCACATTTTACGTGCTGACAGTGTTCCATCCATCCATTATCTTATCCTTATAGGGTCACGGGTGGGGGGCTGGAGCCAATCCCAGCTGACATTGGGCAAGAGCGGGGTACACCCTGGACAAGTCGCCAGTCTATCACCAGGCCGACATACAGAGACAAACAACCAGTCCTGCTCACATTCACACCTATGGGCACTTTAGAGTCACCAATTAACCTATTGTCCATGTTTTTTGGACTGTGGGAGGGAAGCCGGAGAACTTGGAGAGAACCCGCGCTGGCACAGGGAGAACATGCAAACTCCACATAGAAAGGCCCCAGGCCCGGGGTTCCAACCCAGAACCTTCTTGCTGTGAGGCAACAGCACTAACCACTGACAATGTTCCCCTCCACCTATATGCGAGTCTACCTTCTCATCAATGAATGCAATAAAGACGCGCAATAGGAATCAATTGACACATAAAAACCTTGAGAACTGCCTGTGAATTGCAGTGACATCCATATCACCAGACATCCAAAAAATTGTGACCAGCGGGACATGCCAGTTTTCACATGAAGCGAGGACTAAGCCTGTCAGTTGTGTATTTAAAAAGCCATATTGTATTTTGAATGTAGCCTACTCAGAAGCATAGGACTGTGCACCACCATCCCTCCCAAGCCGTTGTGCATTTATGATCAAGCTGATTCTGCTACTTTTTTTTTTTTTAGCACAGATTGTTTTGTTAATATTTTTTTTCAATGATGTGCTTTGTCACTGTTTATGTGTGTGGCATCATGGTGCACAGTAAGATTAACTTTATAAGTAAGTTTGAATTATTTACTCACCTGTTGTTATGTTTTTCATACCACATATTGCCTGTTGGCTGTTTCAGAAATTTGTCAAGTGAGAAACATAATGTTATGAACTCTTTCAATTTTCAAGGCAAAATTGCTAAAAAGGAAGTGAATCTGTGGGTAAATGTTGCCATGACAGAGATCGATTTGCCGGATCTATTTCAGCACCAGGCGCTGTCCAGCTGACAGTGCACTGTCACTTTCAAGATGAATAAAAGTATAACAAACATTGTTCATGTAGGGATGGATTCTGGACATTAAAGCTAAATGTGGGACTGTCAGTCTGATATTAAAGTAACCTGGTGGGCCAGATTTTATTGCTGGTGGGCAAGTTTTGGCCTGTGGGCCCCCAGTTGCCGACCACTGGCATAAGGCATTAGTACGAACTCCAGTTCAAACGGAAGTAAAACAAGCTAAGCCAGTTGTTGCAAAAATATACTAGAATATATTTAACATTGGAAAACCAACTAATATGAGCTTGTTTCAAATAAGGCCTGGTTCTCCCTGCACTTCATGTATGTGCAAATCCCATATCTGTGAATCCTTAATGTTCACAATCACCCACAGATGACAGTTTAAAGATGGACATTGCCTCTGTGACCTCAGGGGGGGGGGGGGGGGGGGGGGGGGGCTGAGGCTTCACTGTGTAACGGTTTGTAGTAAGTATACACTCACCCACCTGTCACTCAATTATGCAGAACTTTAAGCCTTAATAAAATTTAATGGGAGAGTTATATAACAAGTCACCCCCCGTACAGTTGTCATGAAGGAGGAAATTAGCCATTTTTCAGCCTCAGAGGTTGCCACTTATGCAAAAGTCTGTCTGTCCTGTTATGCTGCTAGAAGTAATGTTCCACAGTGGACAGTTACATCACTTGATAACTTTATCTACATCATTGTTTTTTTTCAGTATTTCCTGTTTAAAAACTGAATTGTGAAAACTTTTTGGTGTCACATCGTCCCAGTAGTTACATGTTTATCCTCAGATTTCCATTTTGAGCCTGTTGTTTTCCAGTGCAGCCTGTCTGAGCCTTTTTTTTTAAACTTCAATCAAGTCCTTGTGTAACTGGGTCCTCTTAGTTCATGGAAATCTCTGAGGGATGCCTGAAAAAACTTTTTAAACTAAAAAGCCTTGATAGGGTTCCTATTATGAACCTTGAAGGAAGGAAAGGGGGCAGTGGGGAGGGGGTGAGAGAAAGCACGCAAGACAGGAAAATAGTTTCACTAGCAGAGGGTAAGCAGCGCTAACAAAAGAATGAGATCCAGTAATAAGAAAGTGAAGGAGTCAGATAAAGAACAAAGGAGAGAAAAGATAAAAAGTTTAAAAGCCGCACAAACTCTCTGAGAATTAAAAGATAGAGTAGAGCAGTGATATGGAGCGTCCTCCCAGCTGCTTTTTACATACCTGAAAGGATGGCGATTCCCTTTTCTTTTGTTAAAGGCATTTAGCTGATGCTGGTGTGAATCACTTTGGAATGAAATCCCTCATAGTACCTGAAGGGCTTTATACAACATACCCACAATTTGAAATAAGACAGAAGTGGGTGGCTGCTTTCTGTGTTTTTAACTGTTTCTAAACATGTCAAAATATGACTGATAGTTACTTTTCACCACAACAAAATGAATGTTCACTGTGAATGGCATGTTACAGCTACAGATTCGGGACTTACAGAAAGGACAATAAGCTAACAAGGTTATGCAACACCAAAGGGATAGATCTATTGGTCCGTTAGCACCAGACTCCATATGCTGAGGAACTTCTATGGTCTGCCAGACAGTTCATACCTCAGGCTCTCTACATGTAGGACTCCTATCGGTTCTCTAAACCCAGTCTCAAATTGGTCAAGCTTTTCCACTATTGTGGAATGTACGAACAGAGCTGTTTCCTCTACCTTAGAATACCATTGTAACAGAAGACACAGTGTTTCAGTTTGAATGGTGAGAGCGACGGGGATGGGCCCACCAGCAGGTGATTGTGTTATTACATAACTTTCAATTTCCCTTGTCACTGAATCTTAAAGGTGCACTATGCATTCCTGCATGACGTCACTTCTGTTGACGTTCGAAGTAAATACCAAACAAAACAGAGCAAGCTCGCCCCTCCCCCGCATGTTTGCATCGGACTGGAAGACCTTCTGCCGGCGGAGTTCTCGCCACCTTTGAATCGATTCCCCAATATAAATGCCATATATTCATCCGAACGTCTTTTCTTTGGTCGTGTCCGTGCCTCGGCCATTTCCCAAAATATATCGCTGAGTTGTTAGACCTAGTTCACGGCGCCGTCCAGCTATCTAACTCTTCAGATACTCACGCTACTCTACAACTTCTGCTCACTGCCCCGCTTCCCCCCCCCCCCATATGTACAGCACAGCTGTCCACACTAACCCCACCCCTTCGGCCCCACCATCTTGTCCGGTGATTTGGCTGGACTGTGGTTTGTTATGTTTTGGGCCACAGCCTGTGCACAGGTGAAACACATTAGGGCATTAATGCTGTTAAATACCACTGAATTGATTTACTGCTCTCAAATGTTAAAACCACATCTTGAATTCATGTGGTTTGAACTTCTACTGTCTGTAGTTTAGTTTCAAAAAGGGTTCTCAATTTCAGAAAGAATTCACCTCCCTAATATTTAAAAACTGAATTCAAGTTGCCTGATTAGCTCATATCAGATTGAAAAACTCAAATCGAGTCAGAAACAGGATACTGAAATATACTATACAATACCACTATAATATAATATACTTAAATTCACATCTGAACATAGAGGATGGATATCACTGAATTTCAGAACCCTAAAATAAATATATACTGAAAATAAAGTTTTTGGAATTGCACAACTTGTAAGTGACTATTGAGAATTTCTCAAAGTGAAAAGATTGATCTTAAATATTATTTAATATTTCAGTGAAATATGTCTGTGGTAATTAAATTTTAGTGTTTTATGATGCACAGAACTTGTTTTTGTGTTTTACTAATTTGAATGATTTGTGGTTTTGGATACTGACGGCACCGTTACATAAATCTCAAGTGCTTATTACTTTCATACCTGCACAATGGCAGTCACAAAACTGTTGCTTGTGGCCAAACAGCTGCACTTTCACCTCACTGAACCTGACAGGCTGAATTGAGTGGAGGTCAGAGAATAAAGAAATGCACATCCTTGGCAAGACCACTTTTTTTCAATATTATCTAATTAATACAACAATATTGAATGGGAAGAAATTAGCATTCACTCTGCATTGATCTCTGGCCTGTTTGAGACACTTGAGACATCAGCTGATCTCAAACTGCTTTGAGCATTAGACCAATAAGTGTTTCTTCTCTGCTGCAGCATTTTCTAGGAAGAATGTTTTCTAATTGAATTCACAATCCTGCCAAGCCTGGCTCTTTATCTCAAATTGACATATCATCAGAGCCTCATAGGATTAACACTCTATATTCACATTTACATATTTCAATGATTTTTCTCTCTCTCTTATCTGTGTGAATTGAGGTTTATATAAGAACCAAGTCATCAGTGATATGGTGAGCAGCTCAGAAGAAGTGTCAGTCACGGAGTATTGCAGACATCTAGGTTACATGTAATCATTGTTCCAACAGAATTCCAATCATTCTGAGACGACGAATAAACTTTTATTGCCATGTTCAAAACAAGAGAGGAAAAGCGAGAAATGCGAGAGTCTTTGGCGATTGAGAATCCATCGTGATGTCATCTAATTTGAAAAGGGGATGAGGCTGTGTGAAGTACAGGAAACCTGAAGACTGGAGGAGGATGTGGTGGGGAGAGAGGGAGGTGTGTTCGCTGGATATGGTGACTTGCATGATTAAAATTAGCATAACTGTCTTTACCACAGCCTTGTTACAGTGTTCTGTTTTCAATTTTAAGATTTTGCATTTCTTTTCCCTCAATTGTGCATCGACTGCTTGCTCAATAAATTTCAGGTGTGTGCGCATTATAAAGGACACTTATTCATCATCTATTTCAGTTTTATAATTAGGATGAGTCAAATACAGAGTTTGAAAAGAATCAGTGTAAATGAACCACTTTAGTAAATATTAAGTTGCCTTCGATGCCTGTAATTGCAAAATCATTGTTTCCCTCTTTGCCAGCACTATGTTGTCATGAAATCACCCTAGATAATGCTGACAGAGTGGAACGTCTTATTTCTGGTCCCTTCATTTTCCCCAGCGACTCAATCATAGTTGGGTTGTTCTGACTGCAAGGCAACAGTGATAGAGGATCAAATCATTTACTCTCCAGAGACAAACAAGAACCAAACACTAGACTAACATCATCATGCCTGCCTGTTAGGTATACAAACTGTTTGTCTTTAACTTACTAACTAATACACACATAGCACACAAACTCAGAAACACAGTCAGTTGTGAACAGGGGACAACAGAGAATTCACTTGCTGCGGAAGCTTAACTCTTTGATACTACTTTATGTTTTTTTTTTTTTTATCAATCATTCATCGAAAGTCTTCAAACTTTCTCATTCATTTGCTGGTTTAATGGGCTGTCCTGTAAATGACAGCCTAAATGGTACTGTAAAAGTTTGTTCAAAGATAATTGGAGTCTAGCAAAGAGACCTGTGCTCCCTTTGGGAGAAATGAGCAGCCCAGAAGGCAAAAGGTATAATCATCCAATCGGACCATGTTCTGTCTAGTGAATTTACTGTAATGCCCTCAGGCTGGTGTTGTATTGTATTTTCTCATATCTTTTTAATTTTTTTCTCTTCTTTTCCTCTTCCACTTCCTTTTGTTCTACTTTGTTGTGGTCTAGTAAATTCTGCGTAGTCACGACACAGGAGAGACAGAGAGAGAGAGAGAGAGAGAGAGAGAGAGAGAGAGAGAGAGAGAGAGAGAGAGAGAGAGTGTGTTTGCATCAGTCAACATCTCCCTGCCTGCTGGTGCAGCTCTAGTCATAAAACTGAGATAATCCATTCCTCTGAATTATTTACATCCTATTAGATGGTTCCATCCCCTCTGTCGCCAGGCAAAGTTGGAGAGATGACTTTGCAACTTGCTCTCTTTTATTTCCAGGTACCATAATTTGCTGTCAGGGTGTTTTTGTTTATTGGCCAGGGAACATTGTGCCTTTAAGTCTTCGTTTAGGCTATTTTAAGGACCAGATTCTCCTTAAATTACTGATACACCGGTTCAGTGTGTGTAAATGCATGTAGTGTTGAATATCAGTGTCTGTACATTTTGTGTGAAGTCTGTGAATGTGCATGCAAGTGTTTGTGAAATATGATGTGCAGGAGCAGGAGATGTTTTGCTTCTTCCTTCCTTTGCTCCAAAATGAGCTCCAAACTCTGACAGAAAACCTTTATTAACCTTGACAAAAGTATACTACAATAAAGTTAAGACAAAAAAAAAAAAAAATCACGTCTGTGTTTTTAGTTACCAGGTAGGTAACCATTGATCCTCTTCAGACCTTTAAAGTTGTGATATCACACAGACAGTGATAAGATGATCAGATGGTGGATCTGTCACAGCCCTAAGACACTTTGACAACTGATCCTTGAAGAGTTTCTATGCACCATGAATCATGATAAAGTTGGATAGAACCTCAAGGCTCAAATACATAATCATATCTATGAAGATTTAAAGTTGCCCCAGTTGTCGCTGCCTTCTAAAAATACATATTACAAAACTGATTCATATATGAAACTGTCTTTGTCATGGTTGAAAGAAACCAAGGTTGACTGTAGGAAATAGCAAACTAATGACTGTACTGTCTCCTTTGTCCACTTTGTTGACCCATCCATCCACCCCAACCTCCTCCTCCCTATGGGACAGTTTGATGCTGATCACGTCAGTCTACTTCCTCCTTTGATCCTGACAGATGAGTCATAATTTGCAACCAGAAGAAGTCCTTTATGAAGGACAAGGGATGTCACAGGAAAATTAATAAAGCATTCCCTTAATTTCATATTTTAATCAGCATTAGGAATCTTTATAGATTTTGAAAAAAAGAATTTATAAATGAATGATTAATCCATCAATAAATACCTTAGGTTTAAGAATAGATTTACAAAAAACAGCATAAAACACATTAAATAAACTATTTATAAAAATACATGTATTGATCCATGAGTAGATAATAGAATCAGAAAAACTATTTTAAAAGGCATTTTAAAAATGGGGATACCTACAGTATCTCTCGGCTGGCCTTGGAACGCCTCGGGATTCTCCCGGAGGAACTGGTGGAAGTGGCTGGGGAGAGGGCCGTCTGGACCTCTCTGCTGAGGCTGCTGCCCCCGCGACCCGGATCCGGATAAGCGGGAGACGACGAGACGAAACGAGACAGTACCTGGACTCCCTCTTCAGCTTCCATTTACTTTTTCCAGCTGCTTTTCCTTTTCATATTAGCTAATCGATTTGCTTAGTCATTTAGCTTCTGGTTAGCTCTCCAACCAATCAGAGAGCTTGTTACATCTTAGTGTTTTATGCTGTTTTTGTAAATCCATTTTAAGATCTTAAGCATTTATTGATTAATGAATTGATTAATCAATTATTGGATTAGTCGTTGATTTATAAATTCTTTTTACAATTCCTATTTTTACTTCCTATTAAAATATGAAATTAAAGAAATGCTTTATGACTTTTCCCCTGACATCCCTGGTCCTCCAAAGTCCTTGTCAGGTAAATGAAGGTTGTGTTATGGTTGTGCTTTGTCTTTTTCTTATGTTAAGATCCACTGGACTGAGTCATGTGCAAGTTATGAAATAAATCAGTAATTTATTCATTGAGCAAGAAGATTTATAAAATGAGAGATAATGCAGGACTGGAAGCGGGCATGTGTCTGAGGTGATGGAAAATGATGAAATCCTACTAAAAGTCTTTTTGTGGTGTTACATGACTAAAATGGGACAAGCGTCTACTCTGGAAAGACGACAGTGACTGCCACATTAAAGCAGGAGGTAGGACAGACCGAGTGGTGGCTGTGCAGACAGTCCTGAGGGAGGGATGTCTTTGCAACAGAACCCATTAAGTCACCAGACTATAGGACACACAATGTGTCCAAACACCTGACGGCTCTGCCTCTACTGTTTCTATTTCAACAGTCTACTGGGGAAATCTGGCATTTGGTAACAGCTGGCTCAGACAAAATGGCCTGAGTGGAGTGGGCAGTGTTTATGTCCTCGGGGCCCCTGGCTGGCCACAGTAATGACTGTCTCTGCTCCTCTGTCTCCCTGCAGGAGGATATTATTGATTCAAATGAAAGTCATTAAATCTCCTGGGGGGGGTGAAAAGTAAGCGTGTAGAAAAAAAAATACATACATATAGGCTATACACACACTCACTCACACACACACGCACACACACACACACACACACACACACACACACACACACACACTAATACTAAAATAATCTCCCTCTCATCCCTGTGTGGGGTTGGTGTGTGTCATCCTCAAGCTCAGGTCCTCTACCAGAGGCTGTGAGGCATCTGAGCTGTTCAGAGGACTACACTCTTTTGGACACAGACTTCAGATATTGTACCTGGAATCTGCCACTCAGCCACTCTCCCAGTCTGGGAGTCACATCCCCTAATGCCCCTATCACCACTGGGACCACTTTGGACTTTACCTTCCACATCTGTTCCAGATGTTCTTTTAGCCCCTGGTACTTCTCGATCTTCTCGTGCTCCTTTTTTCTGATGTTACTGTCAGCTGGGGTGACCACATCTATCACAACTGCCCTCTTCTGCTCCTTGTCAAGCACCGCTATGTGTGGTTGGTTAGCCAGCAGCTATCAGTCTGGAACATGAAGTCTCACAGGGTCGTAGCTCTATTGTTCTCAAACACTTTCAGTGGTATTTCCAGAAATAACACTTGAATTAAATGATGCATGGCTGTCAAAGACAAAACACCACACAATCAGAAAAGCAACCTGATATATGCGGTCAAATGCAGTGAGGAATGCAATGACCTATATATTGGGGAAACTAAACAACCTTTAAACAAATGTATGGCCCAACACAGAAGGGCAAACTCTTCAGGCCCTGTCTCAACTGTCTACTCCCACCTAAAGGAAAAGGCACACTCCTTTGAAGACAGCAATGTCAAAATCTTGGACAGGGAGGACAGATGGTTTGAAAGGGGAGTCAAGGAAGCCATCTATGTAAAAGTGGAGAGGCCATCGCTAAACAGGGGAGGGGGTCTGCGACACCATCTATCCCCCATCTACAATGTCGCCCTTTCATCGGTACCCAGGAGAGTCAACAACATAACCCCAGACGACTCTCAACGATCGTCATCCACCAGGGGCTCACCTGACCCTAGCGACTGTCGTCCACACGGGATAACAACAGGCTCACCTGACCCTAACGACTGTCGTTCACACAGGATAACAACAGGGTCACCTGACCCTAACGACGGTCGTCCACATGGGATCACAACAATGGTCAGGTGAAACCAGTACTTTCACAGGTACTTTGGTGGACCCACCCACAAGAGGTTAAATACCTGGGTCCTTCTCCACTTTCTTGGTCAGACTAGTGCGGACTAGAGAGACCAATACATGATGAACTGATGAAGCCGCTTGGATAAGAGGCGAAACATCTTCCACAGACAAATACAAGTCCAGTTGCCTTCGATTCAATTTGAGAGAGAGATAACTATGACCTGGACGAATGAGAACATTCACAGACAGTCAGGAGTAAGAGAAGCCTGGGGAATGTGTTCTGCCCAGATGACAGGACTGGTCAGCCCCTGTGAGGAAATGCAGCCAAAACCCATGTTGAGAACAGAGGCCTGCATACCTGTGACACATGAAGTCATGCTCCATTGTTAGCGTAATTCTAGTATTGCTTTCTTGTTCTGTCAGGGGGAAAAAAAATATCAACCATCCCAAGAGGCACAATGTTAGGCTTTTTTACAAAATAGCAAACGAGTAAAGCTTTCAGAGAAAACAAAATGTGTGTTTGTTCGTGTCAATGATAAATGTCAACAGTAGGTTGGTATTTGTTTTGGTTTTCCCACACTGCTATTTTGGCTCTGTGTGTGTGATAGCACCTTCACTTTGTAAATTTGTGTCCATGTGCTCCTCTTTTTATACGCTGCACTTGAGGCTGTGCATTTAGAGGTAAAAACCTGTTAGTGCAGAGAACTATACTTTGCAGTCTTGTCATTACTTCGGCGTTTGTCTTACTGTGCTTTTAAGGATTATGTGTGTTTGTGTCAGTAACCTGTGATTTTCCTCAGCAGACAACACTTCTGCCAGGGTTCAGTGTTGACAATTTCACCTGCCACACACAAACACACGAAGGGAGCTGCTGCCAAACACTAGGACCTATAGCAATAGCTAAAGTGGTCAAGCTACATTAACCATAGAAAACAAAGTGAGGGACCTTTGGTCTCTCTATCCATACACCACTGCTAACATTACTCCTGATAAAAGGATAAACAGTTAATAAAAAATAAACAATAATAATTAGATTAGTCCTCTTCCTTTGGCTGAGGTGTTGTATAGCCTGATGGCAGTGGGAACAAAGCAACCTCTCTGTTCTGCAGCGCAGTGAGATGAGACGTTTGCTGCAGCTGCTTCTCTGTCCTGCCAGAATGTTGTGGAGAGGATGGTTGGTATTGTCCAAGATGGCCTCCATCTTACATTGCATGCGTCTCTCCACAACAGTCCTGAGTGAGTCCAGACTCCTGCCAAGCACAGACCCAGCCTTTGTTAGCTGTGTCAATTGGTCGCCTGTCAATGACATCATATCCTCTATGATCATGTGTCAGTGTTGTGTTTGTCAGAAACTCAATATTGACTTTTATCTAGTTTTATGTCACATACACTTTTTACACCTTTTTTTAAAAATCTCAGATTTTTAAAGTGAAACTTAAAACTGCTTAATGGGTGTTTCTACTGGTTTGAATCCCCTGGTGTGTGTGTTATGGAGAGGAGGACACCTCTGTGGATAATTCAGCTGCTGGTAAAAACATCTGCTTCATAAGTTACAGGGGAACAATCAGAGCAAAGGTTAGCATCAGTCTCAGCTCCAACTCTTCCCTGAGTCTCTGTCCTCCGTACAGCGTCGCTCAAACACTGACTTTAAATGTCAAACTGCTTCATTCAGTGTTTCTAACGGTTAGAATCACCAGGTCTGTTTGATTTCCTGAACCACTCACTCTTAAGGAATCCAAACCAGTAATGGTGGTGAAGACAACAACTCCCATGATCCCTCTATTTCATGACGACACCCAACACATGTTTTGTCATCGTTTTGATTGAGAAACCCCAGAATGTACAGGGCATTTAAAAGCTCTTACTATAACTCTTTCCAGATCCTGCCTCTGCTTTCTAGTCTGTTGAGGCCCTGCTGTGAGTTTAAAGTTAGCAGCAAGAAAACTGTTTATCCAGATTATTTTAACTGCTTCCTTTTGAGGTAAAACATCAAAATGTTAATAATCCCTGTGGGAGCAGATGAATGTTTATGCTGACAATTCGGCTCATAATTTTACCATTTGTCCTTATTTTCTCTTCCATATGAGTTTGGATGGTCTCAGCAAATAAACTAGTGACTACAATCATGTTATCACAGGAATCATGACAGATTTACAAACTAATCACAGACCCCAGTTGTATGAAGCTGTAATTTTACTCCAAATAAACTTCTAATTATTTTAGTTGTTAGAAAAGTGGCCATTATTACATCCTATGGTTACAGTTGTGCTACACTGCTTTGGTGTTGGTCATTGTCCTGATGAGCTACTGTTTCATGGAAACTAAAAGTCAAAATAAAATAATTAATAAATAATAAAATCATAGGTGTTAATAAGTCACACACTGAAGTTGCAAATGTCTCAGCACTCATCAAAAAGTCTTCTTCCGTGGTAAATAAAGTGAACTCAAGTTACAGGAAAATTCCAGTATTTTCACTTCTGTAGAGAATCCTTCATGCCCCAGAGGTTTGGTAAAATGCAAACTCCAGCAAAACAATGTGCATCTAGACAATGAGTGCAACTCTCCTAAAGCTTCCCGAATAAACTTCAGCCATACAGAAATCATTTCTAATGTTTGTCTGTAGCCTAAGGTAAACACAGAAAGTATCCCCCCAGATTAGCAAGTGTAGTCAACCTCATGAAAAGCTACATCAAGAAATACTCACCAGGAAACCGAGTTGTGTTGTGGCATATGCAAAGTTTGCATGACCCTTAGTCAGAAGGGACATAGTCTGATTCACCGGATGTAGGCTGTGGTATAAATCTGCCATTGGGCATTCTCCTCCCTTTTATGCTTCCCCATCCTTTCACCATTTTCAAAATCCCCTTTCCTTCGGGAAACAACAACCTCTGAGTGAGCAGCATGGTGAAAAATGTTCGAATAAAGATTTGGATCATGCAGTCACACAGGCGACAGATGTCTTTGCTGTTTTTTGTGGTGTTTTCTTTGCTGGGAATTACCCATTTTAATGACAATGCTCGTCTTCACTCATGCAAATGTGCACTATTTTGCAGGGGCACTGTCGCTGCATCCTGGGCTCAGCGTCACCAAAGACGATTATGATTGGTTTAAAGAAATGCAAATAAGCCAGAGCAGTTTTTCTCCGATAGCAGAATGATAATGGGTACAGTCAAACAATTCTCCAGCACTGACAGAGCACTGTGGAGATGCAAGATTTGAATGGACACTATAATAAAAAAAATCCAGGATGAATAATACCGTAATATTCCTTTACATTAGGTACATGATTGTGTAATAACTAGGTTGATGTAACACAAAATAAACATCAACAGGCAGGATGAGAGCTCAGACTGCTGTCTTTCAGCAGTAATCATGTAATACCTCACTTCAACAGCTGGGGAAAAACAGAGCAGCTGCCTGCTGATAGAGGCTGGTGATGGTGCTGTCCATGGTGCTGAAATAACAGCACTGTAGGAGAGACTCTTGAGGGGAGGCAATGATGAGCATGTTGCTGTCCATGGTGCTGAAATCACAGCTGACAGAAATTGTTGCTGGAGGGCTGCATTTTAACACTCAAACAAAGTACAGCTGTTTACAATGCTGTATTAAAACAACACACACACAGACAAATATAATACAAGATGTAGGGGAGACACTCAGGGACGGGACACTAATCTCACACACGTACATATAAAAAAACATAAACTCAATCAAACTGCATTTATTTCCATGTTTCTGCTTCATACTTCAAATGAAAACAATTATTTACCAATCAGCACACATTTTCCCACTCCTCCCACTATTGTTGTGTGTGTGTCTCCACCTGTATGTGTGCACTGTATGTTCAGTTTATTTGTATACGTAGTCAATGCATGTTTGAGTGTGAGGATGTGCAAATATCAAGGTGTGTGTGTGTGTGTGTGTGTGGTAGACGAGTGTTCTGTGGTGATAAGACAGCTCTTTGTCTCACACCCTCAGTGCCTCTCAGCTACACACACACACACACACACACACACACACACACACACACACATACACACACACACACACACACACACCCCATTCAACACTGAACACAAAGTACCATTATACCCACTTAACCTCCTCTCCAGTGATATACTTTATAACCAATTTGGAAAGAAGAAAATCACTTCCATCATTCAACATGTCTCCAGAGCAAATTATCTAGTTTTTTGCCAAAATTTCATCCAAGGACTTAAATCAGAAACTCAAGGTTTTTACTTCATTTATTTTGTCTCCAGTGTTGTTACTCAGCATTTCTTCACTGGATTTAAAAAAAATAAAAAAATTAAACACTGAATTTAGAACAGTGACCAGGTTTCTACATGTGCTTGATGATCAGTATGGTGTGCATCTAGGAGAAATTGTAAGCAGCTCTTTCTTAAAACCTCCTTCTGTGTGACTAAAGATATATACAGTCTTTCTAAGGCTAGATGCTGCAAACTATCTTAGGCTATACTTCCTGTGGTGTTAGTATTAAAATACAAAAAAATCTTTTCTTTTGACAAAGTGGTGCAAGTGCGGTGGCCCTGAGAGCTCAAAGCACTGAAACTTAAGAAAATACATGCAAATAGACAAAACACAAACAAAATCACAAAAGATCTTCATCAATTTGACAACACATGCTGCAAATACTCATAGCACAATGGAAGTCATTTAGAAAGCAACTGAACAGTGGGTTGCATGGACACAAGCCAATGAGCATTCAGTTTACTTTCTCATCTGGCAAGCCCCAGAGCCAGAGGAATATCTTCTGTGCTTGTGCTCAACCAACTGAGCAGACCCAAACGTCAACCTCACCAACCATGTTGGTTAAAGTACAATATAGTTTGTCACTGTATAAAGTGATTTTCTACCACTGTTTAAGGTTGAAATGCTTCTCAGCCACTGGCAGTTAGTTTGGTAATATACAGAAGAAGATGAGAGCTCTTGTTAGTGTGCATGACTTCCAGGCTATCTCCAGGAAGAAATGCATGACAACAGTGGCAACAGAGAAAAGTAGGAAAAAAGAGAGAACTGTAAACTGGCTGCAGTCTTTATCAGTGACTGTGGAGGATGTAAAGATGCATCCTCAGGTTACACGATAGTTTATCAAGATCAGTTTTGAGGCAAAAACGTAACAAATGGAGGAGGATGGAGCTAAAAACACCCTTACTGCTCCACGGCACAAAGTTGCACATAAATATTTTAAGAAATTGTTTCTCAGCTTTTGTGTCTCAGCCCTCATGATTATTATATTCTTGCGTTTAGATTGAGCCATATTTTTCCACTTAGTGACTCTGTCAAGCTCCTCTCCTACCTAGACAGTAGTATCTCTCTCTCTCTTTCTCTCTAGTTGCATCCCATCCTGTGATCGAGACTTCTACTAAGACTCATCTCTGCCATATCCACCATGCCAGACTGTAGTTCCTCCTCAGTCATTCTGTGTTTCAAGCCATTTTATATACTTTTTTTTTTTTTGCTCATCGTCTGTTACCCTTGTGTGATCTGCTGTTCTGCTCGGTTCAGCTTCCCACTGTCTTGACTCTCAGCTTGGCTCACCCCCGGCCTTCCCCCTGCGAAACACAACCAGCCACCAGCCCAGTTCCCTGCACTTCCAGTCATCCCCTCTGCCCTGCTCCTCCCTGGTTCATCTCCCATCCCTTCAACCCTGCAATAAATAATATTCTTTTATTTAACTTCAGTCCCCTCACCTCTCTGCGTCTTGCACTTGGGTTCATGTGCCTAGTCATAACAAAGGCATTCAGCTTTTGATAATGAATCCTGCTGTAAAAAGGTCTGTGACATCAAGGATGTGCAGTGTCTAGCAGTTTGTCATTTTTCTGTCTGGTTTCTGTCACACTGCTGATTACTTGTGATGCACCAAGGCTGGATTTAAGAAAGTCTATTGGTCTAAGGTCTACATGTTGCAGACTGCGTGTCATCCACACATGTACCTTCTTTTTTTTAATCAATATGGAGAGAATGGTTGAAATGTTCATGACCTTCTGTCTCCTGACAGTGGCAGCAATTAGCCCAGAGCAATCCATTTAACACCAGAGGCAACCCTGTTCACTGCTGCTCATGTTCAATGCTGCCAGAGAGAAATAGTTTTAACTTAAAGCTTCATTAATATCCAATAAAATAAGGGAGTGTGTGTCAATGTGTGTTCTTTCAATGCTTCTCTTTTCCCCATGGGTCCTGAAGGACAGACACACAAACAGCAGTGAACTTTAATATGAGTTCCTGCTAAGAGGAAAACACGAGCATCATATGTAAGGTCAACCCAAAAAGTGACTTACTTACAGAACTCAAAATCCCAAATGGATGCAAAACCCAGGAACAAAACTGAAACACTAGGGAAACTAATTGAGAGAAAAGCGGGAGCAAAACACAAGAACAAAACAGAAAATTCAAATACTGGAAACATAGGCGCATGAGACACGGAAACACAAAGAGGAGCACAACAGACAAACTGACGAAGACAACAGGGAGCCTAAATAGACACAAGGGAGGCAAGGATAATAGAACACAGGTGAAACACATTAGGGCAGACAATCACCAAAGAGGGAAAAAGACACAAGGTAAAATAACCACGAAACACACAAGGAAGTAATTTCCAAGTAAAACAGGAAAACACCCAAAAGTCCAAACATAAAAAGTCCATCAGGGCAGACCATGACATTTATAATCCTATAACTGAGTTGAATATCAACACAATATGGACACAAAAATACAAATTTTTATCTTTTTGTTGTGAATCATAAGCGAGTCACATTAAAAAACAAACAAACAATAAGCAGCTCAGTTGCAGCATAAAAGCATAACACATAAAGATTTGAAGTCTGGTAAAAACAAGATGATACTAAAAATGAATAACCAAAAAGAAAAAAAATGAGGAAGGCTGTAGAAAAATATCAGTTTATTTTTCATTAGATGACAAACAACAAGCAACAGCAACTTCTTGTTTCAATGTGAGAAGCATTCAGGTTCATTGCAAATGACTAGCACCTCGTCATACACTGATAATGCACGGGTCAGGGTTTTTTCATTCCCGCACCAACCTGACCTGCAACAATAAGCATTAATCAACTACCTGAATCCGATTATCGTAAGGGTGAAATATGACAATAGCAGCTTACATGTCAGGTCTATACTGGCTTTTATAACCTGATGCATTATGAATTAAAGTCTGAGCGCAGAAAGATGTGTAATAGATCGGTAATGCAGATTATGGATAGCCAGAATATCAGAACATCATGATATTGTCTAGTAAGCTTACATGAACCCACCCAACCTGCGGGTCAAAGGTCGACCAAAGCATCACTAGAGTCAGGTGACGTTTTTTATATAGAAACAAATTCCACGCAGGGCGGAGGTCAGGGTGGATGGACGGGTCACCGAGACACTGGAAATTAACTGCTGTTTTTGTCCTGATTCAGATGGAATCATATCAGAGGGGAGGGACTGTGACACTGACCTAAATCGTTCTTTAGGTTTAGGACTTGTTGGATCAACTCTTCTCAATCAGGACAGAGGTTTGAGGAAACAGACAGGCAAAAAACAACCCTATCGGGGCGTCGTGTGGCGTAGTGGTCTAAGCAGGCGCCCCATGTGTAAATTCTCACTTCCACAACCATAGATATCAACAAGAAAGAAAATCAAGGTCTTAACCTAAGAAAAGTAAAATACACCACAACATACCAGTGATGGTGGGAAGGGGTGGGCCTCATAACGGAGGCAAAGAATTGAAAGAAATTCACATAATATGCACAATAGAATGCAAGAATTTCAAAACTTCTAGGAATAGACCTAAAAAAAACCTCATCTGGCTAGAAACCTGCTCTCTGCATAAAAACAGCCACAAACCAGCTTTGTTCGATATTTCCTATTGTGTGTGTGTGTGTAGTCCCCCTGACAACACACCTTTGCAGTTACACTTGTTGTGCTGTGTGCTAAATAACCAACCAAATATTGCATTTATAATACATGACAGATCAATGTCAGCCCCCTGCTGCTTTCACTCACCTGTGCACTTTGTTCTGTTGCCATTTTTATTGGTTGCAAGGATGGTGAGGGACACTGTTTGAAGCTGATGCCTCTTGGTTTGTGTTGCTTCACTGAGCACGGCACACGAGAGGACAAATTACATTTTATCCATGACAAAGTGTGAAGCTGCTCAGTGTTGTGTTTGATGTCTGAAGCCTCTGTCCTGTGAACACAGCATCGTACAGATCCTGGTCCAGAGACAGACTGGCCGCAGAGAAAACAGCTGATGTATTACACTTTCATGTCTTGTGGATTTCAGGTGAATCTGAGCTGGCAAGCTGGAGGGGAAAAAGCATTCATGTTAGCGCCACAGTGGTAATTACAACTTGTACATGTGTGCTTTTCTCTGGATTTTGATGTCTCGTACTAGGTGAGTCAACACCGCCAGCAAACACTCACACAAATGTCTGGAGCCCAAAATAATGAAAATTAAATTATCATCTATGTTTACCATTATATAGTCAAATGTAGAAATAATACAATAATGATATCTGTTATAAACTTTTCATGATTTTATGATATTGAGTCCTTAAAAAACTTTTAGTGAAATGATTTTGTGAGTGTAAAATGATGCTGCTGCCTTCACAGGGACAGAGAACATATTGTCACCACTAATGATTTGAAATCTGACATTAACATTAATCTATTGACCTCTTGGTTTCTTTTGATAAGTTTAGAGCACATAAACGCAGGGTTGTTTAATACACTTTACTTTCTTACCTTCAGAGTTTGTACTGGGAGCACCTGGGTATACCAGCCACGTTGTTCTGCATCAGCAGCTAAGTCTGTGTACTTCAGGCTTTTGTGTTCATAAGATCAGGTCCGGCCTTAGATTATCTGTACTTTTCTCTGGTGGAAAGATGAGTTTCTGATCTAGATCAGCCTGCATTTTCCAATGTCCAAGAGAGTTGCTTCCGCTCTTGCAGATGGTTTCACTGGAGGCTGTCCTGCTCTCACAAAAGGGGAAGTGCTTGGGAGTCCAGGCATTAGGGGAGGGGGGGCATTGGTGGTAATTCTCCTTCCATCCAGGATGATTGCCAGTTGACATAGGACCTGGTTGTGCCTCCAGGTGTAGCGGCCTTTAGACAGGTTTTGCAGCCGGTGAGGATGTGCCTTAATGATGCTGGAGTTTGGCAGAGAGCACATGAGGGACCTTCTCCAACCCACTGGCTTAGGTTCTTGGGTGTGGGAAGAGCATCGTAGGTGGCTCTGATGATGAAGCTGTTTTGGCTTCCTTCTATCTCCCAAAGATCCCTCCAAGTGACCTTATGATGCTCCAAATTTTCCCAGGTAGTCCATTGGCCCTGTTTGGACCGTGAGACTGCCTTTGTGCATCTCTTTGCCTCCTCTTGCTGCTGGATCTCATCAACCACTAGCTTTCTCTTCTGTGTAGGTGTTGCCTTGTGCCATGTGAGAGCAGAGTTTACTTGCTGCACTGCCTCCGATGGGCTCCACTTCCTCCCATTTGCCAGGGACTGTAACTGTATTAGCAGTGGTGAAAAGTAATTAAGTACATTTACTCATAGTTCATGTATGTGTGTGTTTTAGCAACTCTTTAGTTATCACTTGTGCTCTGTGTGTTTAGAAGGTATTTGTGATCTGTTACGCACTACATTAAAGACATTATAGTAGGTGGCTGTTGTTTGGATGTGTAAGCTACAGTGCAGTTCTGCTTATAGTGCAGTCAAGGTTGTGAAGGACAAATTTGATTGGCTGGGCTAGATGTTTTTTATTGAACCATGAGCACTCTATCGTGGCCCTGAATATTCAAACCTAATCTCAATAGCATGTTCCTGCAGTACTGAAGGCTGCAGGTTCAGGACCACAGTTGTATATTATAAATAATAATATATAATTTTATTATTATAAATATGGTAGATGGTTAAAAGATATTACAGTAATCATTATTTGATCATCGTCCTTCTTACTGAAATGTAGTCCTGTTGTCCAATTCCTTAGGTGGCAGTGTTGGGGAAAACAGCAGCCTCTCATTCTGCGGGAACACCTTGCTCCCGAATCTTAAACCCGGCAGCAGGTTTATGTCCCTCCACTACAGAGGCCAGGATTACAGCTGTGCTTCAGTGAAATCTGGTGGAAAGAGTTGGCCACTGGGGAAGAAGAGGGCGTTCATTTAGGTGCTGTCCGGTTATTTGGTTTATATAATTCCTCCTCATTGTAAATTACAGCCATGTTTTTAACCAGCTTGAATTGAAAAGATCTGGCATGTGTGATTGTGCAGATCAAGCTGTAGAGTAAAGTATTTGTAAACCTTTTCTATAATACAACATTATATTTGTTTAATTCAGCCTTATGTACTCTGGGTTCATTTTTCTCTCCAAGCTGTCAATAAAACATTAAGCTACAGCAGATGCTTTCAGGGACAAGTTTCAGTGGATGGAGGCACGACACATCATTGTCCTTGTCAGAGTTGTATGTGGTCTACAGGGCCACGTCTTCTTTTGTGAGTAATAATCATGTATTACTCTGTTGTTATTTACAGTTCAGGATGTTCCAAAGCTTATTCAAAACCTGAAAAACTTAATAACAATTCTTGTTTACTTTAGAGAATGAATGACCTTCAAGGGGCTCCAACCTTAAGTGCACTAATGAACCTTAATGCATTCTTGCTTAAAGAACAAACTAAGACAAAAAGTGCACACAGGTTAACACAGACTAAAGTCTAAATTGACTAGGTCTTTCTGTTTCGAATTCAATCCTATTTTTTATTTATTCCTTTTATTTTGTATTTTGATATGTGGAATTCCTGCATTTAGTTATGTTATGGCCTCTCTAAACACTCAACTCAAGTGGAGACTGGATCATGTAAAGGACACCAAGAGTTGCCAAGAAAGAAGAAACAACTTTATTAGAAACATGATAAACTGTACTCAAAATACTATAGAAACATACAAAAGAAGAGCCACATCATAGGCCGTCGCACCCAGGTACTCCCCCTGATCTACCTAAAGAAAACTAAAGTAAACCGAAACAAAAAAACGGAACTACCAGTGATCTCCAACCCAAAACTAAAATAATAAACTAAAAAAACAAACACCCAGTACCTCGGAGCATACTGGGAAACAAAGGGCAAATCTGGGGAGGAGAGTCCTCCCCCAGCAGTGCGCAGGCTGTGGGGCAAGTGAGTGTGCAGTCTCTGCACCTCAGGTCCTACCTTCTCCCCTCTGTCAGCTCATTAATTGAGTTGAGGAGAAAGAGCACCAGAGGGAATGGCAGCGAGAGCGAGGGAGAGACAGCATGTGGGAGAGCAAGAGAGAGAGAGCAAAACAAAGCAGTAAGTACAGGTGCATTACACAGATGACACACTGCCTGTGCTGCGTGAGCGTGGCGGCTACCGTCCCTGACCTGCTGCGGAGAAGCACCTGTGTGTGTGTTCACTCTGGCTGTGTTGCTGCTGCTGCAGCTCTAGCTCTCTCACTGGAATGTTGGATTTCTTTTCATTATAAAAACATTTCTGAGTCATTTTTGACAGAAATTGTCACTAAAGTGTCACTGTCTCCACATGCAGCTGCTAAAATGGTTAAAAATACATTTTTGTTCAGATTCAACAAAGACATAGAAACTATAGTGGAAGGTGTCAGTTTTATGTAACGTTGCTAGTATTGTGTCAATGTGACATCAACAGGTTTTTTATCTGTCTATTTCTGCTGGGAAGCAGAGTGTGTCACGTGTGAGAAATAGGCAATCAACTCCCAATCTCTACAAACACTCGACGCAGCCGTGAAGCGTCAAACACCTCCGGATTTTCCTCATATCACGAGCCTATGGTGAAAATGCTACATGTGCAAATATAAAAACTGTAGAATTTTATTCATAAAACTTTTAAAACAAAACAAATGGAACCCTGTTAGCATGCAGAGGCCTGTCCGTCCTTGAATGGTAAACAATGTTGTTATTGGTCTAAAAACAGTCAATAAAATGATCATTCCTGCGTCTCTAATTGGCTCTTGCCTGGTTTGTTTGTGCCTCATTCTTCTTCATCGTTTAAACCTGTCTGTCATTGTGTTCTTGGAGCTTCTATTTTACATTTATTGACATCTGCGAGCCTTCAAACACAGCGGAGCAGAGCAGGGAAGCAGAACTCCTCAGTGTCTTCAGTGTCAAATTGCTCTTTGATAGCTGATGTGAGAGTGGTGAGAGTAGCATTTAGCAATTGAACCCAAATGCAGATACAGCACACATGGTTAATGGGTACTCCTGCAAATTTACCTAACTAGATATCTAGATAGATGGCCAGCAAGTGTCCTCCTCTTCACCACCGCTTCAAAGCTGTCTGGTTTGTAGCTAATTACAGATCCGACTTTCTTCTTCCAGTTAATTCAGTCTGTTGGTGTCACTGGCTCCGATGCTGCTCCTCCAGCAGACTACAGAGAAGTACAGTGCATCAGCCACAACAGATTTCCAACATCCTGCTGCACACGTTGAAGGATCTCAACTTCCACAGGAAATAATCTGCTCCTCCCTTTCTTATATAAGGCCTTGTCTCGGTGTTGGTCTTCCGGTTCAGTCTGTTGTCAAGGTGGACTCCCAGGTACTTGTAGTCCTTCACTACAACAACATCCTCTCCCAGAATACACAGGGGCTGTGCAGCTGTGCTCTTCCTTCTGAAGTCGATCACCATCACTCTGGTCTTGGTACACACCCAACCACTGCAGAGTCAGAGGACTTCTGTTGCACTGAAAGTCTGAGGTGTATAAAGTGAACAGGAATGGAGACAGCACAGTTCCCTGTGGAGCTCCTGTACCACTCTCCACAAACTCAGATAGAGCATCAGTCAGTCTGTCTGTCAGGTAGTTGGTAATCCTGGAGATGGCAGGAGATTAATTATTGCACACCCATGAAATAGTTTCATCCGTCTCAAAAGATGGAACAAACAAAAAAGTCAAGATCAAAGAAATGCCCAGAATTTTTAGTCCAGAGCCCAGAAATAATGCTGGCACACAGGGTCTCACCAACTGATTTGCTGAAGCCTTCAGGGTGAGCTTTGGGAAAGTTTCTGGGATAGCAGAGGCCTCAGGACCCCACCAGGGTTTTAGGCATTAGGGAAGATGGCTGAAGGGGATGCAAGGACACAAGCTGAGGGCTAGCCAAAGGGGGAGCTCTGATATGTATGCATGAAAACCACTATGCTGTAGGCTATACTGTCAATCAGTCGACAGTTGGAGTGTTATTACCACTGCTTGAATATTTCATTTAATGATATGTGTTGATGATTCATTATGATATTGATTGCACACTAAAAAATCTTTCAGTTCAGCATCAGTTGCATTTATTCAGTGTTCAGAGTCATTGGTCAAAACCAGACAAGATGAAGATTCAGTGAAGCAAAAGATGCAGTAAGCAATTGATATAGTTCACATCAGCATCCCTCTATACAAACCCACACAGCCAGTTCACCTTAGTTATTGTATGCTGTACAACCACGCTGGTCTTTTTTTCAACCCTCTGATACGACTCATAGGAGTGTCTCCTGAGATAGTGCCCCTACGGTGGCATGTGTACCGGAACTCAGTTGTCATGGTTACTGTAATAAACACAAGAATAAAGAAAATATAAAACACGAATAAACATCTACCTCATCGCCTATATAACAGTCATGACTTGTTGAGGTTTTAGGAAAAGATTGTGATTTGGGTTAGAGTGAGTACTTCCTCAACATTAGACGATCTTTGTTGGCAGTAATAATAACAACGTGGTTAAGAAACAACACAAACAGCTGGTTTCACATGGGAATGGAACAGCGCTCTCCTGTGTCATATCCCTTCATCCACCACAACCTCCTCCTGACGTGGACTTTGTCTCTCTTTATACTACGTCACCGCAATTTCCCCTTGGCTCCTGTCATCATTACTACGACCATTAGGTGTCACCTAGCAACAAAACGTAACTATGGGTCATAATAACCTGCTGCACAGACGAACTATGGGCTTGTATTTTTTATACACTCATAGTTTCCAAAGCCTAGAAACTCTGTGGTGATCCAGCACTGTATTACTAAAGTCTTAAAACTTTTCTTCCTCTTTGTTCTTTGTCAAAAAATGCTCAGGTTTCACTTGCATGCCATGTAGTTTCTGAGCTTCATCTGGGCCATGTGAATACATTCTGGCATGTTGATTTTATTTCTCTTTCATCTACGTAGCTGCTATTATTCCTCGCTTAATGACTCTCACTGTTTTGTTCACTCGTACCACTGATCTCTGCCTGTGACAGTTTTGCTGTAAGCAAAAATGTACTGATGAAATGACACCCAGAGATTTGTAAGTTTTACACTCTTTCTTACTTAAATCATAATATTTCATGTTGCGATCTTTTCCTTCTCAGATCCGACACCTGTCAAGGATTTCAGCACCGTCTGCGCAGCGCAGCCAGAAACTTCTTCTCAGATAGATCTCAGAAGAGCTGACATCTACTGGAGTTGATAGACTGCTATCAGCCCGCTAATATGCTAATGACGTGCAATTTATCTGATACAGAGAGAGCTGGAAGATAAGCATAACCACGCACACATCTGAAGAGACAAAGATTAATTAGTTCTGTAGAAGGCAAGATAAAAAAAGTTAGAAAGCAAGAAAGAAACTGTGTGTGTGTGTGTGTGTGTGTGTGTGTGTGTGTGTGTGTGTACGTGTGTGTGTAAATGTGGTGTATATGTTTGCAAGTGTGTGTCAACATCCAGCTTACACATACACACCCTGTGGCCCTTCCCAGCAAGTGTCCCTCCTCTCCCTGCAAAACCTGTCAGTTCTCTCATGCTCTGAATCCATCATTACAGTAGAAGAAGAAAAGTCACAAACAGACTGCATCACTTGTCTTTTTTTTATTGCCTCAGATAGCAGAAGAATGACAGTGTTACTCCATGCGCCTAATGCTTCTTGATGATAGGGCCTGGACAGTTAATCAGTTTAAAGTCAAAATCATGATTTCACACCACAAAGGCTGCCATTTTAATTATGGTCCACAATGTCGACCTAATAGTTGTTGAGAGGAAAAAGCTTCAGCTGATGAGAGTAAATGAATGACAAGAAATTTTAGCCGCCTGTAGCTTATAAACTGTGAGTCGGCCAAACTACAAACAGACAAACAAACAAAGATAGATATGACAATTTGTGGTTTACTTTTAATAGTTAATTTTTGGCTGGATTGGACAGCCCTATAATCTGGAATGTTGCTGACTGACTGACTGACTGCTGACCAATGGTGGAAATATCATCATCAAAGTACTGAGCCACAGTCTACTGAGCCGCTCATGTTTCCCGGCTGCTCAGGAACTGCAGGGAAGTGGAGGAGCACTTCCAATACACTGAGCCTCACCTCCATTACAGCAAATAAACTACTTTCATTACATGTGTCATTATTACTAAAGGAGGCAGAGGAATAACTGAACATAAGACACAGTGAGCAGAGAGAGCAGGAGAGAGGGACGAAGAGAGAGAAGTCATTGGTAACGAGGCTTCGTACTAATGAATATGATCAACTCTACATATCAAACAGAGGGAGTGAGACATAAAGACCTGCCTCTAATAAAAGTCTGTTACGTTCTGGAGTTGAAGAAAATAAAGACTAAACTATTATGTGCTGTTTTAGTCTTAGTAGTGGCCGTCCTGTGGCCCTTTGCTGCATGTCATCCTCTCTCTCTCTCTCACTATGACTGAAATCATGAAAAAAAACTTAAAATAAAGAAAGATATTGTGTCTCTTTTAACTTTCTCTCTGAGTGATCATTTTACAGTTAATACAGCTGAAATCACAGCTCAGTCTTTGGGGTACCTCAATATTGTACTTAGCTATAGTACTTACTTAATTACTTTCCACTACTGCTATTACAACACTTATAAATGCGCCTTGAGTGCACATGGATTTTAATATTGTTCAATTACCAGTTTTGCCAACTGCTTTCAATGGAAAGTAAGCTAAAGCCTGCTTGAAAAGTCTCAAGTCACAATAAAGCTGTTCTCATTGACATATTTTTCTATTTCTGTTGTCAGACAATGGAGCAAGTCAGAAATAATGACTATGACTAATGTGGCACATTGAGACTACATGTTAACCAGCAGTCTCTTCAAGCTGCTGCTCAAATCCTGATTTTATAAACATGATGTCATCTGACAAAATCACCAAACACATAAGTCACAGACAAAGACTGTAACTTCAGCTGTATTTGCTGTAAAATGATCACTAACATAGAAAGTTAGAAGCAACAGAATACCTGTCTTATTCTTTTTTTCTCTCACACAGCCTGCACATGTGCAGCTTTGTCAGCTGCTGTGCCGACACAGATCTGGAAAGTAGCTGGAAGGTTTGTCCAAAAAGTCGCTAGATTTGTTGCCTATCGCTTTTTTGGGAAAAAAAAGAAGTAATTAGTAGTAATTAGTAGTTAGTTTAGTGTAGACTAATAATTAAGTTGTGTAGATGTAGATGTAGCCTACATTATTTATTGTAATTTCATTGTGACGTGATAACGACGTGTTTGTCCTCAATTAATGCAAAGAAAGGATAACATTGTTGAAGGATGTCAGAGCGGCAACATGATTTCTAAAGGCCTACGCATCAAGTGGATGAAATGCCCAAATGACGATAAATGTTCTTAATGTATTAAAATAATATTTTCTATGTTATTCTTTTATCCCAGGAGGGCAGAGGGCTGTAGATACAGTTGCCTGCTGCCACCCCTACTATGCTGTTGTATGGTAATCCGGAGGTCTGCCTCAAGAAGGATTTTCCTTCAACATGAGCTACTGTGCAGTTCATTTCTTCATCAAATGACCATGGAAATGGAGGCTCCTGATTTCCTGCATAGCTTGGTCCATGGGCTTTCACTGTCTGGTGAATACTGCTTGTAGAATTCTAAGAAGCACCTTGATGCACAGAGTTAGCAGGAAGATAAAGACCAAGCTCTCCACTGCCATCACCGCATGCGCTTCCCACCATTGCCCAAGGCTTCAATCAACTTCCTGTATTTGCCCATGCTGCTGGTGCCATAGATAGATGCCACATACAGATTAAATCTGCAGGGAACCAGCACTGTGCAGACTGTATGTACTAAGCTTTTTCCATCTATACAAATGCAGGCCATCTGTGAAGCAGGAGGCAGTTTCAATACATGTTTGTGGGCTATCCAGGCTCGACACATGATGCCAGGGTTCTGCGCAACAGTCCCATCTTCTGCCATTCCCTACATCTTCCAGCTGGCTATTACCTCCTTGGGGATGGTGTCTATCCTTGCCTGGCACCCTAACACTGTACACGCACCCTCTGCAAGGCCGGGTCCAGGAGAGATATGATTTACATCACTCCAGGGCTCGTTCTGTTGTTGAACAAGCTTTTGGATTGATGAAGAAAAACATGCTGGCAAGCCACACTATCAAATGCTCTTGAAGACTATCCATTTTTTTCACAGCAGACATCATTGCTTGCTGTGCATTCCTGCACAATCTTTGCCTTAACATGAATGATGTGTTGGGACCTCCTAACTGATGAAGATCCCCAAAATGGAAGTGGAAGTCCTGGACACTATATAAGGGACAGGATTTGGTGGCTACATTTCTGATTTCACCAAAAGCCCTGATTTTGTTAATTTCCCCAAAATAATTTCTTCAAACATGTTTTTCCTCCAACTGTTGGACCATGATGTGACAATATCCTGCTAAAGATGACTGTCAGTAAGGGGCACGGCCATAACAAAAGTGTAACATCACCACCATAGGTCAAGGGATTGCACTTTCAGGGATGGTTTGAGGAAGGGCCTTCATGTGATTTCTGTGCGATAAACTGATTTTTAGATAGCTAACAGTTTCAGATGCCTTCAGGTGATATTTGATAATGAATTTAATTTACACAAAAAAGCTGTTTATTAGTTTTGTATGTTACACTTTTCAAACGCCTGATTTAGAATCTGGACCTCCTCATTTGCACCTCTAACAAAGTTACAAAAGCTTATTAAATGTCCTCAATCCTGAATAATAGCAGGGTAAATTGGCTCTCCACAGCAAAGTTTGAAGTTACAAATGAGCTGCTTTGCTGCGCTGTTTCCCTCCTTCCCGCCACATTTACAGTACAAAGAAACATCCTCAAGGCTCACACTTGACTCACTCAGCTTCAAACACTTGTTGTTTGGGATTTTTCAAAAGAATTCAGGAGAAAATTCTTTTTAAGTGAATGCAGGGGATGATGTGGTGTGGTGCCTTTTTCCACTAACAAAATATAAAAATATAAGTTTGAGTGATGTGGGGCTGTGGGGCTGTGCTAACATCTAAACATGGACTCAGGAAATAAGAGCGATTATTGAGAGACTGACAGAGCATCTAAAGAGTTGTGATTTAGTTCTTCCACTCTGTTTTTCTCTCATCCCTGTCTTGCTTTAATGTCTCCTCTTCACATCCAAGACGTGTCCAGTAGGACAGTGGGAGCCTAATAAGGCAACAAGCCAATTGAACCCCATTAACCTGTCCTATATATTTCCTTTTGTTTGTGTCAGTAGTGGAGGAGTCTTGGGAGAGAGGAGAGTAGGAGCTGTGACACCTTTTTACTCAAGAAGTAGAAAAGTGCTTAAAAAGAGACAATTTAGAATATTTCCTCTGGCTGTGGACTTTTCATCGATTGAACCTGTCATACTTTTTTTTGTTGTTCACCCTCAGCAAAAGTGCTTTTGAACACACCATAGACCGCATTTGTTTTGTTCCTCGTGATATTGAAAGATATTTATGGTGCATATTTTCCACTGCTAAAGATGAAAGTCCTTTTGTTTCATGCACAGAGGAGGGCTATTTGAACTCAGCCCCCCAGAATTCTTCACACCTTCCTTTCACACCTGGGCGAAAAACCCACCCACGGACCTAACAACCCGCTACCGTTGGATGTCACCAGGCCAACGAAGCCCAGCGGTGCCCCTCCGTTCTCTCTCTCCTGTGAGCACCAGGGTATCACTGCTGTTACCTGGAGCCTCTTCTCTACAGGCCTGCTCACAGCAGACTGCTGCACTGCACTGTTGCTCATCAGCAGTGACATGAGTGCCTGCTTTAGGTTAGACAAGAGTCAAAAGTTTAATTTAGCACCAGCAGCTACAACACAAAGTATTCCATCTGAATTTCACAAGCAACAGTAGCCACAAAGCAGAGATTGCATTGAATGGTAAATAGACTGCATTTAAATAGCGTCTATTCACACACTCATTCATACAGCGCTTTCTTTTAAATACATTTTTCTACCACACACAAACACACACCTGTATATAGTACTACTGACTAGATTAGTTGATTGTTTTTACCTTTGCTCTCTTGTAAATAAATGTCTTTCAGTATGCTTTCTGGTATTTTTTTTTATTTTTTGGGCTTTTTTGGGCTTTTTTGTGCCTTTAATGGACAGGACAGTAGAGAGACAGGAAATGGGGAGGCAGAGAGAGGGGGAATGACATGTAGGAAAGGGCCGTCCGATGCGGGAGTCGCTGCCAGCTGCAGCGAGGACTGTAGCCTCTATATACGGGGCGCCTGCATAACCCACTGCGCTACGCGACGCCCCGTGCTTTCTGGTATTTAATGTTGAATGAGGGGTGAATGTTGCCAACCTCTACTCTGGAGAACTCCAAGTCCTTCAACCAACTATATGGTAACTTTGATTAACAATTAACTTAATAACTACAACCAGAGTTTCAAATTGATAGTTTGAGACTGTGTCAATATTGGCTGTCCTTTTCCTGATTAGGATGGTGCCCCAAGAATAATTTTATTATTTTATATTATCTAATATTAATATTTAAAAAAAAATCTGATAACCAAAAACTGATTACCTACAAATGCTCAACAAAGGTTACCACCCTGAGTATAAATGGTAAAGCTGTTTGAATAAAATGTGAATCTGTAAGACATTAGAATACGTAACAAGTGACAAATTAAAAAAAACTAAAACGACACACGCACCTATACATGGAACCGTATTACATAAATACAGATGATAACTTTATAGCGGCTGGACTCACGGCTACAACACCAGTCAGAGTCAGGTCTGACAACATTGACAGCACCCTGGACACATTTCATTAAATATACCTCACCACAACTGTTGTTCAGGTTAGAAACTTTGGCCTGGCAGCAGAGATTTAAATGTCGGCAGCTGTTAAATTATTATGAATCATCTGCTGACAACCAAAAATTTCCAAGCCAAATGTCATGGTAAACTGGACTTTAACAGTAGGCATCTTCCTCTGAACTCATCCAAACAAGAAGCGACCAGAGCTGTGTTTTGGTATTTTGGTGCACACCTTAAGTCAGTCTGAAGTAAAAGGAATCACAAGACAGGTATCAGGTCCTTGAGGGTAAGTCCAACAAGTCAAAGCCAGTCCCTAATCAGGTCTCAAATACTAAAGTGCAAGTCTAATTCAGTTCACAGCTAACTTAAACAAAGTCAAGTCTCAATTCTTAATTTTTGATTTAAATTTGACTTCTAGTTTCAAATGTTCAGCACCAGCACCACGGAACAAATAGTAATGGGGTCAAAGGTCGGGGATACAAAGCAAAGAGAAAAACAAAAAGGCTTTTAAAATATCTCAGGAAAGCAAAAGATAGTGAGGAGAGAATATGTTTCAGTGCAGAAACTATGAGGATGAATTTTGTTAAGATGTAAAATGACTCTGCTGCTCTGACGTATATTGCAATATTCATCTGAAGGCTTTTCAGAAAGCAATAGAGATTTCGAAAGAAAACCAATGTACTGCATTTCTTTCATCCACAACTGAGATGCCTTAATTTAGGTGTCAGAACAAAACATGGACATTTAAAACCATGTTTGCTACACTCACTCTTCTCAGCTGGTGAGGCATCAACAGTGTAATATGCCACGTAAATACAGACATTTTATTCAGACAAGTTCCAAACAGGTCTGTGTCTGTTTTGTTTAAAGATGGGTTAAAAGCCTCAAGCCTTCCACTGAGCTCAGTCTAACCCAGACTCGGCTCTGGCAGACCTCCATGTTTTTGCGGTCATGGCACTTGGAGAATAAATGTGGTTTCTGCATGAATAAACAAAAGGATTGTTTTTGTTTTTCTTCTGGGGGAATTTAAACTGGCTTCAGCACTAAAAGGTCACTATACTCATCTCATGACAGAACATGGAAACTTTCAATTACAGGACAGAATGATGAAATGGTGACGTGTGGTTGATGTGTGATGTGTGTACACTGGTTTATCAGTTTATTAGGGACACCTGTAGCCACGTATGATTCAGAGAGGAACTGATTCATTTCTGTTTTTATTTCTAAGATACAGTTGTTGTGCTGAACCGCATTACAGCATTTTGGGTGTAAAGTGGTACAAGCTAAGCTAATATTAGTGCAATCACATAATAGCAATGCAGCAATGGAGGAGTGTAACATGCCACATTATTCAAATCTCTCAGATATCTGAGGTCTTCTGCCTGAAAGTTCCACAGTGTGAGGAGATGGAGAAGCAGCCTCCCTCTTACTATTAGAAATGTTACAAAAATGTTTAGGTCATGTCTGAAAGGGCTTTTGTATCATTTGGCATTTGGACCTGTGTAACTTGCTGTATGTCCCTATTGTGCATATGTGTGTTCATTATCTATTATCTGCGTTCTGTGTACATACAGTATATCTTGTTTACAGTGTTGTGCGAGTTCTGACTTCACAAGAAGTAGCTCAAAGTTCAGTTTACACAGATTAAAATGAACTAGGTCACATTCATTTAGTGTTTAAGTTTAAATTTAAATTTGTTTTATCTTTATTTCATTTTTACTGTCCCTCCTTCCTTCCCTTTCTCTCTTGATTCTTTTCTTTATTTTTGTCCTTCCTTCTCAAACTCACCAATCAATCCCTCTTTCTTGTCCTCCTGCTTATCATTTTATCATTTGAGGTCCTAATCCCTTCATCCCCTCCATGCTCTTCTAACTCGTCCTCTCCACCTTTCCTCTAGTCCTTACTGCTCTGTTCCCTCTCTCTGCCTCCGCCTGCCTCTCCTCCCCGGAGCGTCTGCTGTGAGTGTTTGTGTCCTCCTGAAGACTCCTCCTGTCAGCCTGCTTGTACAAACCCCAGGGACCACACACTGGATTAATAACTGCTGCAGCCTGTCGTCTCCTGGAGGGGAGAGATAGGTAACGTAGATGATGGAGAGAGAGTGAGACCACGGAATAAAACAATAGAAATGATAGAGAATATGGTGTGTGGGTGGTGAGCAGGGTATGAAAAGAGAAACAGGGGAACAGAGGAGAGCCAGAGCAAGAAAGATTGGTTGGAAGGAGAGGAAAGGTTAGGGAAGGGAATGAGCTGGAAGAAAAGAAAGAAAGAAAGGATGAAGGAGGATGGAAAGATGAAGTTTGAGGAAAGAAAAGTGGTTTGAGGAAAAAGTTTTGTTGAGTGAAGAAGCAAAAGGGACTAATGGAGGGATGGGTGGAGAAAAGCATAAGGATGCCTGGAAGGAGAGCTCCAGTGGGATCCCCCCTGGAGGAGTGTTAATTAGAAATTTACTCCCCCCACCCTTCATTAGCACCCTTCTCTGCCTTCTCCTCCTCCCACCCCCCCCTTCACTACCCCCACTTTCCTCTCCCTCTCTCCATCCCTCTGTCTTTTAATTAACCTCCTTTCTCCCTCTTTTTCATCAAGGCACATCTCACCTTCACCTCCCTCTATCCCACCAACCCTCTTTTTTTTCACACAGGAGTAAAAATAGAGACTAGAAATAAAATGTCTTATTTTATCTGCCGGTGACTCAGATCTGATGTCATCACTGCGGCTGTAAAAGCTCGGAAAAAGGGATGTTTGTATGAAAGATGGTGCACACAAACTTTCCTCAGCTTATGTAGTATGTCATGTGTGTCAGTACGCACAGCTACATCCACAGTACTGACACAGAACAAACATCAGTAATAAGATAAGTAAAATAACAGCAATTTGAATAATATACTGGAGCATCTTATTTTTAATATGTTTATAATCTTGAAATATTTTTAACATACATACTCTAACAGTGCACTCACACAGTGCTACTTTTTTCAGCAACATGAATACAAAACATAGGTTAGGCGCTACGACACCAGTCACAAGGTTGTTTCCATAGCTACATGTACCACAGCTCCATAGAGTGTTAACATTGCAAGAGGTTAGCATAAGATAGCCACAGCGTAGTTGTTGTCAGATAATTTACTACACTGAAAATGCCTAGTAAACGCTGGTTGTAGATGTCAGGGTGTTAGAGGTGTTAGGAGAGGAGGGGCTCTCGGAGGAGATGGGTCATCAAGAGGAACGGACCTGCTCTGGTCTACGGTAGTTTGTTCCGCCATCAGGGAACCACAGACCGGAACCAACTGGACTGAGACTGTCTTGTGTGCAGGGATGGTGACGACAGACCACATTCCTTGGAGGAACACAGTGGCTGAGAAGGATCATAAGCCTTTATGATTGAGTTCAAGTAGATGGAGCAGACCCAGAAGTCACTCTGATGGCAGCAATAGTGACTGGAATTTGATTTGGAAGGCCACGTACATGGGCAGCCAGAGTAGGTGGATGAGTAGCGGAGTGACGTGCCCTTTTGGGCTGATCAAAGACCAAGTAAGTGAGGGTTTCACTATGCATTGCAGCAGTTGAGATAACTATGGCCTGGACTAAGACATGGCTGGCGTACTGAGTCAGGTAACACCAGATTTTTCTGATGACGTATAGACCAAAGTGACACGACCAGGAGACAAATGGGGTGTGTGTGTGTGTGTGTGTGTGTGTTTTACCTTGTCATGACACTTTGAAGGCAGTGAGATAGCATTCAAACCAAGAAGCGCTTTGCCCCAGATGCCCATGTTGGAGAGTATGGATAGCAGGATGCAATGGTTCCCTGCATCACAGGCTGCTGATAGGTCCAGTGAGATAAGAACTGAGGAGTGAGCTGCAGCTCTAGTTACCCTCAGGGCTTCTGTCACAGACAACAGAGCCATTTCAGTGGAGTGGCCGCTCTTAAAGCTCAACTGATCTGGATCAAGGAGGTCTCCTCTCATTCTGTGAGAGGAATTCTGAGACCTGCTTGAAAACCGTCCTTTTCCGTACACTGAAGAACGGTACTGCCGTGCTCCAACTGCTGCAACTGATATTAACTTTATAACTTGAGCTGTGACGTGACACTATGATGAGCCACCTGTAAACATCTTCTATTTCATATAACAACTGATATTTAAACAATAATTGGACTCGATGTAAAGCCGCTCCATCAAAAGTTTTCTCTTTGTTCTTTGATAGGTCTTTAGCAGGAAAAATCTTTCCATAAAATATGTGTGTTTCATCTAAAGTGTTTCATTTAATTTTCCATATATAGTAACGTAAACCACACTATAAGTATTTTACTGTAGCATTACACCTATTGGTTATCGCGCAACATTTTAAAGCCTTGGGTATTATTCGGACGTTGTGGTGGCCTCCACACTTTCTAATGAGTTCTCTGTGGAAGCACATGTAGCAATAAAAAATACACTTTGAGTGACATTGTGGTTCATCAAGCAGCCTGCCAACACATGACAGTTCAATAACATCTGTGCCAAGTAACTGCATGCAGGTCCTCACATGTTCTGACCTCATCGTGAAGTTGCCAGCCACACATACTTTTTCTAAAAGTTGCTGCAGGTTTCAAGACTTTTAAAGTCCCAGAATGCATTACCTGCTGATGCTACAAGACCTATCTGCATTTCAGCCTCTGTTCTGTGTTTCAGGTTTTTTGTGTTCTAAACCTCTCGTGTCTCTTTCACGCAAGTTCAAAGATTTAATAGATAGTCATTCTATTGCGTCATGACACTGAGTCCTCAACCAACAATTTTTAACCACTGGTTTCATTTGTTCACATGTTTTCCTGTTATCCACTGATCTTAGCTAGAGAATATTTAAATACCTTTGTTTTTTCTCTGGTGTCATTGTAGTCTATGCCACTTCACACCTCTACCACCCCAACAGCTCCTCATTTGTCCACTCGCTCTTTCTCTCTCTCACTCTCTAGTCTTCACCACAGACAAGGTCACTGTTAGAGTTACTGAGAGACAAAGAGCAACTTGCAGGTACATTTACCTTCATTTACACTGAATTCACTCAGACACATTTTTCCAAGTGTGACACTTCATCAATCACACAATTTTCTTCCTAATTACTTTTATGGGAGCCAAAATTCATTTACCACTTGACTGCTAATTCAATTGTCCTCTTCCTATGATCTTCCTCAGTCCCAGAGTGATAGACAAAACAAGGCAGTGGTCCAGCAGCCACATGGTGCATTACACTAAAGAAGAGCAGCACTGCACAGTTTCCCCTCTGGTTTTGGTAACAGGTGTGGTCAGGACTATGGCAGCCAAAGTGTGTGTGTGTGTGTGTGTGTGTGTGTGTGTGTGTGTGTGTGTGTGTGTGTGTGTGTGTGTGTGTGTGTGTGTGTGTGTGTATTGAGAAAAAGGAAAATGGAGAAAAGGAAAAAGGAAAAGGAAATGCCACACAGTGTCGTGTTATGTTCACATCAACATGCAGATTTGACAATTCTTCTTGCTCACACTCTGCATGTGCAAACAAATCTTTTGAGAAAGAAAAGATGTGAAAAGGCTGAGCAGTAATACACAACTGCAAATGTACACAGAGGCAAGAATAAACATGTGATTCCTCTAGGGTTACTGAATGTGTGCGTGTGTGTGTGTGTGTGTGTGTGTGTGTGTGTGTGTGTGTGTGTGTGTGTGTGTGTGTGTAATAGTGTGTGTGCTCCTTTCTTGTTCTCATGGCTAAATAAAACTAACAGGTATATCAGATGGTAGCGGAGAAGTTGCTTATTTTCTCAACCGGGGATCAGCATGCTAAGGCCAGGTCTCCGTGACCAAGAAAGATGGCAGTTTCATTTTTAGGAGTTCTTGAATAATTTGTTTGTCAACTCTCCTCAGACACACTTGTTTCAGGAGCTACTACCTCCCAACAACACAGCTACCAGAGTCACAGAGGCGCAAACACCTACAGTACAGCATGATAAGGATGAGGATGCTATCAGGGTTTCTTTTCTAGAATATACTGTATTAATATTATACTAATAATACTAATACTAATACTACTACTACTACTACTAATAATAATAATAATAATAATAATAACTTTATTTATATATTAACAGAGTTACAAAGTACTCTGCAAACATAAAAACAAAACAAAGCAATAAAAGACACAGAGAATAGAGGCAACGTGTTAATGAGCGAGGCAAGTAAAACAGGGAGAATTATACGTCTGTGTTTAAACAATGAAATCAACAAAGTAGACAAAATAAAATAAAAGTAAAAGTAAAAACCAAAGACAAAAGCATTGAAATCAAAAATTGAAAGCTTTATACAAGTATATTTTGAGTAGTGTTTTAAACTGGGGCAGCGACTCATGCCTGATCTCCTCAGGTAGAACCCTCCAATCGCTCATTTTTTTTGTGTTACTGTTAGATCATTCTATTGCCAGAAAACTAGAGACCAGAAAGACAGACCAGACTAGAGAAAACATCCGTGGCAAAATGACTTCAAACGCCCCTCTTGTGGCAGTTCCGCTACAGTAGTGTCACAGGACGGCATTTTCCATGATGGCACACAGCACGCCACACACACACAGCAGCACACACACACACACACCAGCACACACACCACACACACACATCCACACACACAGCTCGCTCAGCTACACACAGCATCATCACACTACACACACACCACAACACAGCTTCAACAGAACACACTTTACACACTCAAAAAAAAAGTTCTTTCAGATATTGTTTGTGCCCAATTGTCACTAATACTTGCAAAATGATTAGACGGAAGCTTAACTTTAGCGCAGTTCTTATTTCTGGCGAACAGTTCCCACGCCAGTAGAGACGTTACAACCATTTTAGTCGTTTGTTCATCATTCTTTCTCCAGCATGATAACCGATTCTGCCTGTCGGAGCCGTTACCATGAACTCAAGAGAGCAATTCCCTCTGAAGCAACAGTTCCACCCCAACAACAAGGTGACGTAAAATTAGGCAGATTAACGAATTTTGTTTTAGTGGTGTGGGTTACACACGTTGCTAGCCTTTCAGTCCGGTTAAGTTGAACAACATTTTTTATTTATAAATAATAATATAGAAGCACTTGGTTCTGAGAATGATATGATCTCATGTTCACAAATGAATATTGGGTGAAACTCACATAGTGAAGGTATATCATCGTAATTATTTCTCAATTGAGCGCAACTGTGATGTGAGCGACCTCTGGATAGTACTCGCCAGTTTGCCGAGGTTTCACCACATCGACAAAACCATGATGTGCTTTGAGTACTCATTACCCCACTTAGTAGTGCATGAAAACAAGCGAACTCGAGCTGCTGACTAGTGCCGTCTTGAGTCTAATCAATACAAAGCCAATAAAAATAAGCAAGTAGCTGATATGACCATTGTTTACATGCCACCGACTTTTGCATAATGATTTTAAACATTCATCCCAAAGTATGTTTGTATTATCGTATAGAGCTAGACAAAGCTAGGACAATAAGAACATTCTCTTCACTGGACCATAGACAGTCATTCCTCTAAATGTGATTATGAGTTTTTTATCTCGTTCGTGCTTCTGCGTGATTTGCATATTACATATATTTAATTTGACTTTTGATTTATTGGAGGTTGAGATCCATAAAGATATTTGCTTTGGCTTCCATTTCCACTATTTATTCTTGCATCTTATTAAATTAAATTTATTAACAAATCAAACAAAGAAAACGTTACAGCCACACCTTCATCACCACTCATCTTTAGTTGCTCCTTGGCAATAACAAGACTAAGTGTCGACAGTGTTTGAGAGACCAAACTTACTTTGAGATCGAGCTTATTTATTGTCACCTTTTTTGAGCGTATGTTTAACAGTGCAGCCAGGCGAACCGCTCTATGTGAGCCTCTCACAACCCACTACCAGTCTTTATCTAACTCTAATTACTTTTCTCTGCCTCTGTTTTTGTTATTGTGGTCCTTCGGATCTAATCACTGCCCAGTATGTCAACTTTTTCTTGATCCAAACAAAGTACCTCCATCTTTTGCTACCAATCTTGCCCACTTGTAATGTTGGTTCCACCTCCGGCCTCCGTGATACAAGGATGAAGCGTCGGTGCGCGTTTAGGGTTAAACGAATAGTATCCATTAGTGAAACAACAAACCAGCACTAGTCGTTTCTAGAGGAATAAGCTTACCTGTTGGATTCGCAATAAACAAACTCTCGCGATCACAAAATGGTGAAAAATAAAAAAAAAGTTCATAAATGGTGGTCTTTTATGACAACATCTACAAATCGTAAAAGGGACGTCTTGTCTGAGCGATCACTGTGTGTGTGTTTGTGTGTGCGATCAATATACAGACGGGACGCTGCCTCGACAACAGAGTGACAGGGGGTTTAAGCTTTCCCTACTGAACAGGCGGATAATATAATGCCTGGTTGGTTGCTAATCAATCACCACAGCCAGAGTCATGGTGCACTTTGGTCAGAGGTGTGCCTGGGTGATTGCGAGCAAAACAAAGGGACAGAGGAAGCTGTAAGAAGTTTTTCTTTTTTTTTTTTTTTTTTTTTTTTCTTTTTAAAAGGTGGAGGGGCTCAGTGGGAGGTGTGTGGTGTGTGTGTGTGTGTGTGTGTGGCTCTGTACGTGATGTCGATGCGTGTCTGGTGGGAGGGGTTGTTTACAGTGCAGTACGACGACTGATATCTGAACCACTCACCTTGTGGCGTCCAGGACATTACGCATATAGAAAAAACTGGGTGTAACTAAAAACAATTTTAGAGAATGGTAGGGGACTCTTTATTATTAATTTTTGTGAGGCGAGGGGATCTTTGTGTGTGGTATACTTTGGCGAGTATTGTGATCCAAGGCTTGGTTTTTAGTCTGGTTTTTTCACTGTGTTTGTCCTCGGAGTTTGTGACAAACAGGTTAAATATAAATTTCACGCATTGAATGACCGTTATCCATTCGTATACCCAAAGGCTTAGAGGAAGTACTTCGGTGTGCTTGTGTGAATAATGGAAGTAAGCACTACTCTTGTTATTCTTTTGTGTTATCCATTTCGGCTCTACTAAGTTGACGTGATTCGGACTGCAATAGTACTCACTCAATTTGTGTGGTGTATGTTGCAGGACCTGGTCGTGATTAGCCGGTGATGATAAACTCCAAGGAAAGTAGGTAACGACTTGGAGAGGATTTTGTCATGTAAAAATATGATCATGTCGTTAATACGTCTTAGTTATAAGAGTTCAAGTGCTTTCTGCATTAGTTTACCAACAATTCACTTTATACGTTTGTTGGATGTCCAGATTCAGCATAAACAATTCTGTAGGAGCCAAGAGCATGCATCTCATTTGACAATTTTTCATATTATCTCACGCACTTCATAATCATATAAACAAAACAAAAATACTCACTATTTCTACTCCATAGAATCTTCAACGTGAAAAATACTTATGTATTTACGCGCCATTATATTTATACTTTTACTGCACTCAGAAAAGTCTGAGTAAAAACTCATTCTGAAATGTTCGATATTCTCTGTCACTTTCTGAAAAGTGTTTCCCGACTCAAATACATACCGTTCTTGACCTTTCGAGATCAACTGATTAATGAAGAGGATAAAAAAAACTCAGAACTTCTCATACCACAGTATTCTTGCCCTTAGGTTAAGGTGAGGATAGCTAGGACACAGAATGGACAAGCAGGCCTCACCCTATCAAGAGAGTTAAGTATACCGGCTCACTCCTATTCTCCCCTCTTTTTTCGATTCGCCTCCCCACTCTGGATCCAGTTCATAAACGCTTGAGGTTGCCACAGTAAGCCTCCCTCCTGCATCATCAAAGAACTCGGACACTATGAATAGAGACTGTTCATTGACACCCAAAGGCGATCCCATATAATGCTTCTTTGTCCAGTCATTATCCTGCTTATTGGGCACGTGGAAAATCGCCTCGCTCCATCATCTGTCCGGGTGTGGATATCTGGACCACGTCCCAGTGTCAGGTGGTTGGGCGAGGGTTCTCGGCTGAAGTCGGCTATTGGGTTGCTAAATACTAGTTGAGAAAGGGGATGAAGGGGCTATCTTCCATAGGTGTGGCTGCGCTGTTTCCTGCTACCCAAGTGTAGACTTTCTCATAAGATTCTTGTGTGCCAAGTGTCATTACATATACTTGTAGAATCTTCGAACTTGGGTGGGATGCACATCAGGTGTGGTCAGTCAGTCTCGCACACACATCGACTACAGCATCGCTTAGATCACAGGTTGATTGGGCTTGTTGGGAGTGTGTTGGTGCAAGATGTGGTAGGTATAAGGTGCTGATAGTTTTTCTTTTCAGGCTTGGCCCGAGATACAACTGTTCGTGGAGAGGTGGGAGGCTTCAGCTTCGTGTTAGAGGTGGACTCGGCTCTGGGGCTCTCCCGATGTTCTTGTCCTTATCCCAGGGGGCATTTGACCCCCTTGACCTACTGTTTTAGAAGTATGATGTTATTTCTTGTATCGCAAATCCCCGATTAGTTGATTAAACTTGATGCATATGCTGCTATTTTTCCCCCACCCTTATTCATTCACTCAGATGTGTAAACAAAATCAAACACCAAGAGCCACACAAACGAGCACCACAACAACACACTCACCACGAGCACACCCGACACACGACTAGTCCCCGCTGCGTCTCCACCTGGGTTGCACAGCTAGTACACACACAGCAGACACCGACACACACACACACATCACATCACAGCGACACCACCACACACACCGACCACATCTCAGCACAACACTACTACACTCTGCTTCGCTTCACTCACTCCCACCCACACTCACGACAACTCACTGTAGCCAAACACAGCATCTTCACACTACACTTCGAGGACGAAGGTTATCTTTTTTCTGCTTGTACAGCTGCCATATATCGCCTTCTAATTGGACGTTGGGAAATTGTGGAAATGAAAAGTACAGTTTGCATGAGGGATGGAGGGGACTAGATTGTGAGTTCTATTCCCACTACTTCTCAGTGGATTTTAGTGATTCAATTTCTCCAACAAGTTGGATCAGGCAACTCGAACATTAGCGAGGAGGGCAAGGATAGTGATTTATTTTTTTATTGGGGAGGAGGGGGGTTACCCTCAAACATTTGCTATGCAGATGGCATTGGAGGAATTGTCTAAATAACATAGGATGAATATTCCTCCTATATTAAGTGCTGATGGAATTTGTGGTGCCGTTGGTATACGCCTGAATTGTGTGTGTGTGTGTGTGTGTGTGTGTGTGGTTGTTGTGTTGTGTGTGTGAGTTGTGGTGTTGTGCTTGTCTATATATGTGTGTGTGCTCCTTTAATTTGTTCTCTTCATGGCTAAATAAAATAACAGGTATATCAGATGGTAGCGGAGAAGTTGCTTATTTTCTCAACCGGGATCAGCATGCTAAGGCCAGGTCTCCGTGACCAAGAGAAGATGGCAGTTTCATTTTTAGGAGTTCTTGAATAATTTGTTTGTCAACTCTCCTCAGCACACTTGTTTTCAGGAGCTCTACCTCCCAACAACACAGCTACCGAGAGTCACAGAGGCGCAAACACCTACAGTACAGCATGATAAGGATGAGGATGCTATCAGGGTTTTCTAAAATATACATGTATTAAGTATTATACTATAATACTAATACTAATTACTACTACTACTGACTTACTAATAATAATAATAATTTATAATAATAACTTATTTATATATTAACAGAGTTACAAAGT